>NC_142810.1:60342980-60508704 GCF_049724085.1 Artemia sp. Qi Xiang Cuo
TTTGAAGTCTTTCAGTATATGCCTCGACTTTCTTACTAGTTAATCCAGTCTTCCTGGAGAGATTCCAGAACCTGTACAAAAGAAGAGTAGTCAAATTTAACAGGTCCCTCAATATACTACGAGTATTCATTATTCTGGAATATAGCTTCAGAAGCTGTCGATAAGACTGAACTTTTGATGCTCTGAAGTAGCAACATTAGGACATCATTAGTTACTAAAAAAAGTGCGACAAGGTCCGAATGGTTGTAGTAATAATAAGTCCATTTTGATTGATGCTACATACTCAACCCTTCTAATGATACAATAAAATAACCCAATATTCAGGTTAGGGAAATCTTACGAAATTAGCAAATTCGGTTGTTGTCCGGAATTTATAATTTGGGTTTCTGTTTTGCTACAAGTATTTCAGGTTTTCTTAGCTAGGTTTCTTAGGCTTTCGTTGATGTGTGTTGTCTGAGACTTATTACTATGGAATTTTAATTTTGTGGTTTGAGCTTTTAAGAGCTACGTTTCGTAGCATTTGATAGGTATGTGTTGTGTGACTCATGATGTTTTGTTTGCTATTTCGGGCCTTACTGAGCTAAATTTCTCAGTCTTTCGTAGGTGTTTGTTGTCTGAAGCTTATAATTTGAGGTATTTAGGCTTTTGAATATGTTTAATGTCTGAAACTCATGATTATAGATGTTTCGTTTCTTATTTCGGAGTATTCTGATCTAGGTTTTATTGGCTTTCGTGGGTGTGTGCTGTCTAACAACTTTGATTTTCCAAGTAAAGTTTTTTAATTTGGGCTTTTCTTAGCTAGGTTTCGTAGGCTTTCGCAAGTGTTTGTTGTCTGAAACTCATGATTTGGAATGTCCAGTTTGCAGTTTCGGGCATTTTTGACCTATGTTTCTTAGGCTTTTGTTTGTGTAATATCTGAACCTTATGATATGGAATGTTTAGTTTGCAATATCGGGCTTTCCTGAGCTATTTTGACTGACCTTTCATAAGTATGTGTTGTCCAAGAGTTATGATTTGAGATTTTTATAGTACTAATTTTTAGATTTTCCAAGCCAGGTTTTTTTTGGCTTTCGGGTACGGTTTTGGATGTTAGTTTGCTATTTAAAGTTTTTTTGCTTTTCAGCTAGATTTCTTAGTTCTTGGCTTGTGTTGTCTGAAACTTATGACATGGCATATTTAATTTGGTATTTTAAGATTGGAATTGTCTGAAAGATATGATTGGAGATATTTTGTGAGGTAATCGGGCTTTTCTGAACTAGGTTTCTTAGGCTTCAATACTATTTATGAATTTGAGATGTTTATTTTGCTATTTGGGCTTTTCTGAGCTAGGTTGCTCATCCTTTCATATATGTGTTGTTTAAAAATTTTGATTCAGGATTCTTAGCTTGCTAATTTAGGCTTTTCTGAGCTGGGTTTTTTGACCTTTCCTAGTTGGGTGTGGTCTGAAGCTTATGATTTGGGATGTTTATTTTGGTGTATCCTAGGGGAAGGAAACATGAAATTAGGTGATAAAGCATTTACTAAGGCAGGACTGATGGAGTACATAGAAAATAAGGCAATAGGGTTCATGATGAGTAAGGAAGCTGCTAAATTTTGCTTATTTTGGGAAGATAATTATAATAATAGAATGTTAATAGCTCATTCTACTCCAAAAGGAGCGCCTTAGCTCCGCCTTCGAGTTCAACTGAGAGATAGACGCGTGCAATCGCCTCGATTGACCAAAGCAATACCAGTTGACGTTAGCATTTGCTTTTATTCGGACCAAATTAAATAATGAGTGATAGTGAGATAGTGATTGGATTGTTGGAAAATTTAGTCGATGAAGATTATGATCGTGAGAGGCATGGAAGGCAATATAAAGGTTATTCGCGTTGCAGAATACTCTCAAGTGAGAGTGATAGCGATCAAACAAATGGCTCTCGGAGCCCAGAGTTTCAAACTCGTGCTCGGTATGGCTCTCAGAACACTAAAATTAGTTCTAGGAACGAAAAATGTTGCTCTCGGAGCCCCACAAAAATCCATTACACAAATCGGAAGGCTTCTCCGGAAAAGCACAAAGGTAAAAGATTAAAAAAAAAACACGTCAAATGACGCTCTATTCAAAAAGATTTCTGAAGAACGTTCTGGTACCAAAGAGGGTCCCAAGATCCATAAGAAATTTGCCAAAGTTGCAAATAGAGATTTTTCTGAGCATTTGGAAATAGTGAAGCTAAAAGAGTTATTTGAGCACCACCCTAGGCCTGCAAATACCGAAAAAATTGTTCCTCCAAAGGTGAATAGTGAAATTTGGGCTATTCTCTCATCACAGGCTTAACAGAGGGATGCTAAGGCACTTCAAGTGCAGCGGACAATTGCTCACTCAACATTTTGTGTTTTAGAAGCAGCAAATGCGATTCTTGAGCTAGAAAATGAGCATTTTAAAGCAAAGGTTGTCAAAAACCTTACAGATGCAGTGCACATGCTTGGCCTCACCAATTACGATCTAAGTTTAAAAAGACGTCATGCGATGAAATTCGAATTGAGCCCAGATCCCACTATAGCATCAGCTTTATGTGCTCCTGAAGTCAAAGTCACGGAGTATCTTTTTGGCAAAGATATTGCCAAAACAACGTCTAAAGCTAAATCTGGGGCGGATTTGAAAAAATCTTTTGGAAAACCAAAAAACGTGCAAGGGGGGGGCTTACCGTTATCGTCGATGGCAGAACGAGGCCCCAAGTCCAAATTATCACAGAAGGCAGGGCCAGGACCGTCAAGAGAGGTCCAAATTCCAGAAATTCCAGAATTTTCAGAAAAGGGATCGCATGTAGCTGGTATGTACTATTTACCATACCCCGACCTTGATTTTTATGATTTTGTTGTTAATTTCAATAGGCAGTCACGAACATTTGGCTGATAACTTTAAAGCTGGGAGAATTAGTAAAAACATCTCAAAATGGCAGTCAATAACCAGTGATTTGAATATTTTGAATATTGTAGCCTCAAGCTATAAGATTGAATTTGAGAAAACACCACTAAAAGCTTTGAAAACAAAAAAAAAACAAAAGTCTTACGTTTGAAGAAATACAGGCTATAAGAAAAGAAGTTGATATTTTATTGCATAAAAGTGTTATTGTAAAGTACCCGACTTCAGAATGAAGGAAATACGTTGTATTTCTCCCGTTTTTACAGTCCCAAAGAAAGATAGGTCTACTTGGTTTATTCTTAATCTTAAAATTTAAATGAAAACATTAAATATTACTATTTTGAAATGGAAAGTGTTCATTTTGCGGTTCTTTTGATGACAAAAAATTGTTATATGGCCTCTATTGACCTAGTCGATTTTTATTATTCATGTCCTGTTGATTTTGATGATCAAATGTGGCTTTGTTTTCAAGTTGACCTTTGTTATGTGTCCACTTCAATGCCGAATGGCTTATCATCTGCCCCAAGGGTTCTTACGAAACTTATGAAACCTGTTATCTCTCTGCTTCGAAGAAAAGGGTATTTGTCAGTTACGTATTTAGACGATTCTCTCCTTCTGGGAAGGTCATATTTAGAAAGTCAAAATAATATCTATGAAACAGCGAAATTACTGTCAGAGCTGGGGTTTGTGATCCACCCGGGAAAGTCAGTTCTCATTCCAAGCCCACAAATAGAATTTCTGGGCTTTTGTTAGATTCGCGATCAATGCGTATTTTCCTGCCTAAAAGAAAAATTAAAAAAGTTATACACTTGGTTTCAAAAATTCTTAGTCAAAAATTGACTACGATTCAAGAATTGGCCAAAACTCTTGGCGTTCTTGATTCAACATTTCCAGCAGTAGAATTACGGCCTTTATATTACCGAAAAGCGGAATCGTTGAAAACTCAAGCATTAAGGTACGCAAAGGGTGATTTTGCGGCAAGGATAATTTTAACATCCGATGTAAATTCGGAACTACAATGGTTGTTGGATATTGCCAATCATGCTTCTAAAGCAATTGAGTCTAGATCAATTGACAAATATTTGTTTAGTGATGCGTCGAAACAAGGTTTGGCACTCGTGGATGAATATTCCATGAAAACGGCCACAGGTGAATGGTCCTCAGAAGAGAAGAGATTTGATATCAATGTCTTAGAAACGAAGGCCGTTTATCTGGGATTAAAATGTTTTGCCCATGATATTAAAGGCATGCATGTTCGGCTGCATTCTGACAATATAACCACAGTAGATATAAATAAATTGGTAGGATCAAAATCTAAATTTTGTAATTATTTCGCAAATAGGGTCTGGCAGGTAGTATTGCAGGGCAAAGGGTGGATATCTGCAGAACATGTGCCTGGGGTTGCTAATATCGCGGATAAAGCATAACGAAAATTTGATAATGAAAAGGAATGGAAATTGGATTCTGAAATATTTACTTTTTTGAATTTTTTGGTATGTCAGTCAATTGATATTGATTTTTTTGTGACTAGATTAAATTTTCAGATTAAACCGTTTGTTTCTTGGAAACCAGATCCAGAATGTTTTTTCGTAGATGTATTTGCAATGAATTGGAAGCATTATTTCTTTTATGCATTCCCCCCATTCAGTTTACTTCTGAGGACCCTTCAGAAGGTGGAAACAGATCAGACCACTGGTATTCTGATCTTTCCAAATTGGACCACACAAGTATGGTATCCCTTACTATTAAAGCTTTTAATAGGAAGTCCAATATTTCTACCAAATGATATTTTTACTTTGTCTCTCCCACAGAAACCGACCTTGCACCCCATTGTCCAAGACGTTACACCTAGCGGCTTGTGTCGTCTCCGGCAAGGGCTTCACCACCAAGGATATTCTCCCTCCACAGTCGATATTATCATGGATGGATGGCGGGATTCAACTAAGCGCCAGTACAAAGTTTACATTGAAAAATGGATTAAATTTTGTGGAAGAAACACAATCCAGGCCGTGGAGGCAACTCTACCGGAAATTTTGACCTTTCTTACGGAACTTTTTCACTCAGGTGTTGGATACAGTGCTATTAATACTGCGAGGAGTGCTTTATCGGTAATTCTACCAAGCCTTCGGTTAGGCAGTAATCACATCACCAAGAAGTTTATGAAAGGTGTCTTTAATAGAAGGCCTAGTCTACCTAAGATTTCAAGTATTTAGGATGTAAAATGTGCATTCGATCTCTTTAGACTGCCAGCTTGGGATATCGAAAATCTTCAATTAAAGACACTAACACAAAAATTAGCAGTTTTATTGATTTTATCAGCTTGTGAAAGAGTTTAGTTTTTGACCAGTTTATCACTTAGTAATATGGTACATAATGACGATGGAAAGTTTGATTTTCAAATCAATGTGTTGTTAAAAACATCGAAACCGGGCAACCACAAATCAGTAGTTAAATTTCGGCCTTTTCAAGAGTCGTCCTTGTATCCGGCGACGCACCTAGCTAGGTATATTAGAATGAAATCATATCCGAATACAAACGACGCACTTTTTCTTACATATCGTATGCCTCATACTGCTGCGTCCAAGTCATCTATTTCTAGATAGATAAAAGAAGTTTTATTTCTTGTAGGTATAGATATCAGTGTTTATAGTCCTCATAGCACACGGTCTGCCTCAACGTCCCACCTTAAAGCAAGAGGAATTGATGTAGATCAAATCATAAAATATGTAGGCTGGACAAATGCCAAAACGTTTGCAAGGTTTTATAATAAACCAATTGAAAGTGGTCAGCAGTTATCTGTCTTTTGAATTTATTCACTGTAATTTGTTATATTTGAAATATCTTCCTATAAATGAATTTTTGACAACAGCCTCTTTTAATGAGTAGGCCTATTATTGATCATTAGTTTTGGTATAGCTCATGCTGAACTTTAAAATCTCAGTTAAACTCGAAGGCGGAGCTAAGGCGCTCCTTTTGGAGTAGAATTGATAAATTAAACAAAAACTTACCAAGTTTGATGTTTTATTTTAATTCTAATCCAAAGAAGGAGCGCCAGCGTAGCTGAGAGTTAAACTGCCCGCCCAATTTCCATTCCCGTTGAACTCTCAGCGTTTCATCATGAGCTTAACCACTGCATATTATAATGACTTTAAAATACTGGTGTTGCTTTGGTCAATCGAGGCAATTGCACGCGTCTATCTCTCAGTTGAACTCTCAGCTACGCTGGCGCTCCTTCTTTGGAGTAGAATTACAACCAAACTTCAAACTTGGTAAGTTTTTGTTTAATTTATCAATTTTATGACTTAAAAGTGCAGGATATCAGTTATAGTAGTTTTTACTCCTGTAGAACCAATTTGCAGAGAGAGTAGTGACTCAAGTGACTTTTACCTATAGTTAAAGAAAAAAGAAACAGGTTACCAGGTGGAAATATGGTAGTTTTATTAGGATAATTTAAAAGTCAGGTCGGTAGAAATAGGGCTAGATAGTTTCCTAGGCTGGGCAAGTTTGGCAGAGGAAAAGAAAACAGTAATTGCTACAGACTGCTGTAATTTTAGTGGTATAACAATCTA
The DNA here is from genome assembly GCF_049724085.1 of Artemia sp. Qi Xiang Cuo. Lineage (NCBI taxonomy): Eukaryota > Metazoa > Arthropoda > Branchiopoda > Anostraca > Artemiidae > Artemia > Artemia sp. Qi Xiang Cuo. Next base: position 60,349,452 of record NC_142810.1, read on the forward strand.
AAAAAATAATAATAATACAATGCAAAAACGTTGGCCAGAGCCTCTTACAAAAGAGGAAAAAAACAATACAAAAATTTAGATAAATCTTCTAAAGTTACTGAATGGAAGGTGTACATGATCGAGCTTGTACAGCTCGATCATATCACCCCTTAAAAATCTGCATGAGAGTGGTGGTAGGTGAAGCAGACGAAGAAGTTATTCGTATGGGAGGTCTTTTATACTTGGAGAGAACTTCGTCATCCGCCATTGACCTGCTTCCAGTGCATCTATATCCTTGTTCAGGGAAGGGTGAACTGTGCAATGACCATATTCGAGAATTGGGTGGACTAGCGACTTGATTAGGGTTGCGAGCATTTCTAATACTAAACACTTGAATGTTCTCCTGATCAGCGCTGAAGCCCGTGTAGCCTGTTTTATGGTCAATTCATAGTGGTCCGATAAGGTCAACTTGTGGTCAACCATGATACCCAAATCTCTTTCGACCGTGCTTTGAGCAAGCGGTGTGGGCCCAATGCGGTATGATGCATATGAACATTCAGCTCCGAGGATCAAGTGGTGGATTTTTGGGACATTAATTTCCATCAGCCAAGTCTTCATCCAGGCAGTAATACGGTCGAAATCTTCTTGGAGTTTTGCAGAGTCTTCAGGTTACATGATCATACGATATGGCTTGTTGTCTTCTGCGTACAGCATAATTGTTGAGTCAATATAATCAACTAGGTCGTTTCCTAGTAATAATCTAGTTATAACCATTACAGTATTTAGTCACAAAATGACCCATAAGGTAACATTATATTCCCATAATGGTAACACAGCTAACTCTATTGATTATGATCCTGTAAACCAATATTTGGCAGGATCAAAACAAGATACTACGGTAGATAGGAATGCTGTTATTCGTGATAAAAGTAAAGATCACCCTCTAGTAGTACCTATGGTTAATCTAAAGCTGAAATTTAGGAAGGGTGACTACTTTCGCGGAAGCTATCACGTTGGTAAACTCCAGGATGGGAATTTGAGAGAAATTTTCCAGGAACATTTGGAAACTAAATTGAGGAGTCTAAAATTTGACAATGCAGAAGGATGGAATAATTTTAGGAAAATAATTTGTAATGTCACTGATTTTGGTTTCGGGAAGAAAGTTAGGAACACTGCTATACATATTAGGGAAAATGTTTTATGTTTAACGGAAAATAGGAGGGGCTTGTACAAGAGCTATTTGACTGATAGATCATATGAAAATAAAAGAAATGTAAAGAAAGTGGAGAAATTGTTAAAATATGAACTAAAGAGGTGTGAATTGGGGGTTATGGATAACAATTCCGAATGTGATTGATCATATGAGAATAAGAGATATGTAAAACAAATAGATCAAGCATTAAAATATGAACCAAGGAAATGTAAATTGGAGACTATTGATAAAATAGCCGAGAATTTGGAAGATGCATCTAAACGGCATAATGGTAAAGTGCTGTACTGTTATGTTAATAAATTGAGAGAAAGCAGTCAATTTGGAATTGACTCAGTTAAATATAGGAATGAGGTCACATTAAGTGATGCTGACCTAGAGACCTAGAGATGCTGTAGAAAAAAGTTCTAATAAAAGAGCAGTGCGGTTTTTTAGGATGGCTAAAGGATGTGTTGACCAAATTTTCCCTCTTAGATTAAAAATTGAGGAGTGCCTGTGCCATCAAACATAAGTGCCTGCGTCATTAATAGATTATGAGTAAGTGTTTGATTCAGTTGATAGAATATCTTTAGTGATGGTCTTATCCTAGTATGATATACCATAGAAGTGATGGTTAGCGCTATGTGCAACAATAACACTGCAGGAAATGAGGTTAGTAGCTGGTTTCATGCCAAATCAGGAGTTACGTAGAGTTGTGTTTTATCTTCATTTATATGCATTACTTTTAAGGGCTTCGTTTTAACGAACACAGCTAAGGCAATGTGAGAACACAGAATCAAATGGGGAAGTGATTTTTTTTGGACTCAGACTATGCTGATGATTTAAGTTTCCTAGATGAAAGTGTGAGCAAAATGATTGAACTTTTAGAGGTTTTGAGAGTTCTGGGTACAAGAATAGGTTTGAAAATTAATATTAAGACGACTAAGTTACTAAGCTTAGGAATGATAAAATGAAAAGGTGACGTTGGGTAACGAAAAGATCTCTCAAGTGGACAGCCTTACTTATACATGTAGTATTGTCAGTAGCGCAATAGCTTAAGTAAAGAGCGATGTGGGCACTAAACATTACTATTATTTTTTTTTTTCTGTTTTCAATTTTTTAGACCAGGGCACTTCGTATAAAATGAGTTATTGTAGAAGTTTCAAAAAGGGCTCATTCAATGGGAAATTAAAAGGGATAGTGCCCTTTTATAAGTCGAAAGTGATTGAAAGGGAATCTACGCACCTCCCACGCCCATAATTTTCCCAAACACTATCAGTCAAAATTTTGAGACAGCTATTTGATTCAGCATAGTTGCAAAGTCCGGACCTTATGTCTCTGAGGATTACACCCCCCCCTCCACAGCCCTCAGTGCAAGGGTTGTAAGTTATGCCCTGGGGGAGTATGAGGTTTTTATAGAAAGGACGGTCGTATAAACTTTGGATCGGACTCATTAGATTGGTAATCAGAAGTTCCCCCCTCCCCCAGAAGTTGCCCCCCAACACCTACATTTTATTTTACTGAAATGTATCTTACATACATTTTGAGATGGTCATTTGTCGGCGTAAAAACTTCTAAAAGGGCTCATTCAATTACAAATTGAAAGGGCTAGTGCTCTTTCTAATAGTCAAAAGTGATTGGAGGACAACAAGCCCTCCCCCTCTACGCCCATCATTTCTCCAAACACTACCAATCAAAATTTTGAGATAGCCATTTTGTTCATTGTTGTCGAAAGGTCTGAAAATCATGTCTTTGAGGATGACAACCTCCCTGCAGTCCTCAGTGCAAGAGTTGTGAATTATAACCCTACGGCCTATAAGATTTTATGGAAAGGATGGGCGTATAAACCTTGAAGGTGGCTCATTAGATTGGATATCAAAAGTTCTAGTGCCCTTTTTAAGAGTCAAAGGATTGGAGGGCCAACCTTCTCCACGTCGTATTTTCCCCGAATACATCCGATAAAAATTTTGAGGTGGCCATTTGTTGTCGTAGAAACTTTGAAAAGGGCTTGCTCAATTGGAAATTGAAAGGGGTAGTGCACTTTTTAATAGTTAAAAGTAATGGGAGGGCAACAAGCCCAAGCCCATTATTTCCCCAAACATTTTTAATCAAAATTTTGAGATTACCATCAATCTGTTGGACATTTGGCGAAAGACTATAGCAACGCTGAGGTTTGTTCCCATTGTGCTCAAAGAGGTCATAGATCCTCGCGTGAATCACCATGCCGTAATGAACTTTAGTGCATCTCCTGTAATTGAAGAAGCACAATTGCTACTCTTATCGATGTCCTGAAGATCGTAAACTGATTCTAGAAAAGCCACGTGTTAATAACTTCACTAACTATGGTTAGTTGCACCGATTTATCTGTCATATCTGGGAGCATTAATGGTGGAGTGAGCGAAAGACTCCCGCTTATTGAGACCCTCGTCCAGAATAACGGAGTGGTATGTCTGCAAGTACATTTCCTTTTGACAGAACAACTTTCTTTCTTAAACGTAGAGAATGCGGCGTCAACTGTCATCTCAAGTGCAATCCCACGCAAATCTCGAGGTCGTCCAAGAACTGACCTCACTATACTTAGTCGAGTTCTGGTTTAAACCATTTAACTCAGTGATCGTTTTATTGCAAATTTCATCAGTGATTTAGCAATAATAAATGCATACCTACCGCCTAATTGTGGTGATCAAGTATCTGACGCTCAATTTTCCTCTGTTTGTCTTAAATTGTCCAAATGCGCTAAGAAGATACTTTGGTCATTCCCGCGATGCCTGATCATCGGAGACTTCAATTGTGATCTTACAGGTATGAATTGCCCACGTAGTGAATTAATTAGAGATATGCTACCCTCTACGTTCTCGGTACTAAGGAAAGATAAAGACTTTATGTTTATTTCTAATGCTAGTTCAACGTTTAGGCTGGATCACGTGCATTTTTCGGGAAGTTTATTCCACAATGTAAATATGCCTCATGGCCTTGGTACCTTTAATGACCATCTTCTTATACGTGTTTCTTTCCTACTGACCCGCAAACAGGATGACCCAGCCAAAAATAAATGGTACCAGCGGAAAATGTGGAAGGAAATGAATGTACCGTTGTTTCAAGCCACCTGTGACCATTTCTTAAGTAAGATTAAAGTTCCATTTCATCTTTTTCAAAATAATACGGGTTTGAGTAATAGTGAGCTACAACTACAAATTAACACCTACTGTGAGCAAATTGTTCATGCTCTTAAGTGTGCTGATAAAGCGGCAATCCCCATGAAAAAAGTTAGAAGGAATACTGAAAAGTCTGGCTGGTCGAATAACGCTTCTCTCATAAATGCCTGCTCAAGCGTTAAGTGGTGGTTGCATCAATCAATTGAACGTGGAAAGCCTATGTCGGGTGTCCAGAACTCTGTAGGACTATTTAAAAAGAAAAGGTACCGTAAGGTCCTCAAAGAGCATCTAGCTACCATCAAGACCGCTAACGCTGAAAAGTTTTAAATGACCCTCAGTCTCTTTGGAGATTCCTGTCTAGTAAAAATGTGCATTTTGGTGATTGTTTTCAATGTTTACCAGTTCCAGAATTGGCATCTCATTTTGAAATTCACTTTAAAAATTAAAATAGTAGAGTTGAAAGTGTTTTTGATGCACAGTTGTCCGAGCTTCAAATGACAAATGCATTCAGGTCACATTTCCACTCTCAAGTAATGCTTAAATTATATAACCGCGGTGTTATCCTGGACGTTATAGTGCCTCTTTACTACATGTATCACCATCTGAAAGTTCGGTTGAAACTCAGTGACTCGTTTGCTGAAGAAGACCTCCCAGTTTACGTTGGTGTAAAACAAGGAGCAATAACCTCCCCGACCATTTATAATAATTTCTCTTTCCCTGCCCAGGCTGTTCTTCCATCTAGCTGCGTATCTAAAGGTGTTGATACATCTGTACTCTGTTATGCCGACGACCTTTTGAACCTGTGCCGTTCCATTCAAAGTTTATAATGTAACTTTGATGAGCTTGCAACTCGCTATAATAACATAAGTCTATCTGTTAATGCTGCTAAGTTGCAAGTGTTATTTTTTAATTGCCCTGAATCTTTATTTCCAAATAGCAAGACTAAGTTTTTTAGATATTGTCCCTAAATCAGAGTTAGTCTACCCAGGTTTATCAATTGAGTCTTCCATTAGGAATATAAGAAAGCCCGTTATTAAGCATGCTTAGAGAAAAAAACGTCCAGCATATGCTAGTATTGTTCATTCACAAGTTAGTCTTAAACGTAAGCTTCTGGCCAAGTTGTTCAATAGTATCGCCCTTCCGCATATACTGTATCTAACACCTTTTTATGACGTTTTGACCGACGTTGATAAGCAATCTCTGTGCAAATCTTACTTTAAGTTTGCGAAGTACCTTCTACAAATCCCTAGATAGTTTAGAAACGGTTATGTGGTTCGACATTTTGGTGTTATAGAGCCCCTGTTTTCAGGGGACTCTCAGTTCGATTGTTTATCAAACCGGCCATCTTCACACCCCTGGAAAATGACTCTATTTTGATTTTGTTTTGATTTTCATGTTATGTCTTCATAGTTCGTTCTTTTTCTTTCTTTTATTTATATTGACTAAAAAAAACTTTCTGAAAAACAATGTTTTCAAAGAAAATTAAAGGCAATTTTAAACTTAAGCTCTGCAGGTACAAACACCTTTTAAAATTCAAACTTAAAGAATAAATGAAATCCAAAACGAACAGAAATTAAATATATAATCATAGCGACAACATACAACAAGTAATATTATAAATGAATAAATATATCTTAAAGCGAGTATTGCTTAGATAAAATATGAAAATCAAGCTTAAAACGAAAAATATTTTTCCTATTGAAGTATAAATGAAACTTAAAATGAACAAAAATTAAATAAACAATCAATGAAAACAAACATACAATAGATATTAATGTAAATTAATAAATAAATCTTAAAACGAGTGAAACTTAAATTGAATATGCAAATCAAGCTTGAAACGAACATAATCACCATAAACAAGAGTTTAGGTATGACCTCCTTCTCTCACTGTAAAAGTCTAAAACGTCATTGGCGCTTTACTGAAAACCAATTTTGTGACAAATATTCTCTTTTGTACTTAATAAAAATTGTACTTAATAAACATTTTGAACTGATGAGCTTTTAGCAATTAATATCATTATACATCAAATATTCAGTTTAATTTATTAGCTCTATTTAAAGTTGTTAAAGACGAATATAGTTTCCCTACAAACAAGTGATTGGATACTGCCTCCTTTCCTAACTGTAAATAAAAACCGAAAGCCTACTGCATCTTTGGCGCTTAACTGAAAACGGATTATATTACAAATATTTTCTTTTCCAGTTCTTACAGCATTGAAAATAAACATACAATTACAGTGAAATAAATTTTTGAACTGATCTATCTCTCAACAATTAATATCATTATACATCAAATATTCAATTTAGATGTTGTTTATACTTTCCAAGATTGTTCAAGACGCATATAGTTTTCAGTAAAGCGCCAGTGACGCAGTAGCTTTTAGACTTTTACAGTGAGAGAAGGAGGTCATGCCCAAACTCTTTTTTGTGGTGATTTTTGTTCGTTTCAAGCTTGATTTGCGTATTCGATTTAAGTTTCACTCGCTTTAAGATTTATTTATTAATTTACATTAATATCTATTGTATGTTTGTTTGTATTGATTGTTTATTTAATTTCTGTTCTTTTTAAGTTTCATTTATACCTCAATAGGAATTTTTTTTTTCATTTCAAGCTTGATTTTCATATTCAATCTAAGCATTACTCGCTTTAAAATTTATTTATTCATTTATATTATTACTTGTTGTATGTTTTTGCTATGATTGTTAATTTAATTTCTGTTCGTTTTGTATTTCATTTATTCTTTAATAGCAATTTCTGGTCGTTTTGAGTTTGAATTTTAAAAGGTGTTTGTATCTACTGAGCTTAAATTTAAAATTACCTTTACTTTTCTTGGAAAAAAATTATTTTTCGGAAAGTTTTTTTTTAATTAATTTTTGTTTGTTTTTTTTTGCAAAAAATATCAAGTTTTTAAAAATTCTTCATTTAAAAATCAAACTTAAAAAAAAATCAAATATTCGTCTAAGTATCAAAACTGATGTCAAAGTAACAATATCAAAGGGAAAAAATGGGTTTGTGTCAACCTCGGACTTTTTATTATCTGAAATTTGAACTATTTTTCACAAAATTGCTATCTCAACATTTTTATCCGATGTGTTTGGGGAAATAGGGCATGGGGGGACTAGATTAAGCCTTGATCTGTTTTGACTCTTTAAAAGTGAACTAAAACTTTCGATTTTCAATCAAATGAGCCCTCTTTGAAGTTTATCCCTTCTATTAGAACCATATATATCCCATGAGTATAACTTACAACGCCTGTCCCTGGGCCCTGGGGGGTTTCGTCGACCCTGGAGTTTAAATATCTGATGGTTGAACTATTTTTAACAAAATGATCACCTGAAATTTTTATCAGATGGGTTTTTTCATCAGATACACCCAAAGGCATGGAGGGCGGGAAGGTTTAGTTGCCGTCCGATATTTTTCACTCTGAGAAAATGAACTACAACGTTTAATTTCCATTCAAATGAACCCTCTCTGAAGTTTATACGAACACACCTTTTATAAGAGCCATATATGCCCCCAGAGCAATACTTTCAACGCCTGCCCTGGGGGGGGGGCTGTGTCGACACAGGAGTTTTTCTTATCTGACCTTTTAACTATTTTTAACGAAATTGCCAAAACTAAAAAAGTTTTTGTTATATGATCCTTGAACTATTTTTAACAAAATGGCTACTTCAAATTGGGGGGGGGGGGCAGTTGCCCTCTGGTCACTTTTGACTCTTAAAAAGGGAACTAGAACTCTCGATTTTCAATCGAACAAGCCCCCTTTGAAGTTTATACGACATATCCTTCTATATGAAGTGCCTCTGGGGAAAAATATAAATGGAGTGTAGGGGGAGGCTAGCTACCCTCCAATCACTTTTGACTCTTAAAAAGTGAATTACAAATTTCAATTTACAATCAAATGAGCCCTCTAGGAAGTTTATACGAGCGTCCCTTCCATAACAACCATATATATCCCCAGGGCATAACTTAAAACGCCTACCCCCGGACCCTGGGGGGTTGTGTCGAAACCGGAGCTTTTTGTTATCAGAACTTTGAACTATTTTTAACAAAATGTCTATCTCAAAATTTTTTTCTGATGCATTTAGGGCGTGGAAGGGGGGGGCTATTTGCCCTCCGATCTCTTTGACTCTTAAAAAAAATAAACAAGAACTTTCTATTTCCATTCAAATGAACCCTCTCCAAAGTTTATACGAGCATCCCTTCCATAAAAACTGTATATGCCCCTAGAGCGTTACTCATAATGCCGGCCTCCGGATACTGGTGGGTTCCGCCAACACAGGGATTTTTCTTATTTGACCTTTGAACTATTTTTAATGAAATGGGTATTATAAAAATTTTATCGGACGGGGTTGGGGAAAAAAGGGTGTGGGTGTGTGGGGGGGGGGGGGCTAGTTGCCCTCGGATAGCTTTTGACTCTAAAAAATTGAACTAGAACTTTCAATTTCCGATCAAATGAGTCCCCTCTGAGGTTTATATGAGCATACCTGTCATAAGAACCATATACGCCCCCAGGACAACATTTACAACGTCTATCCCCCGGGCTCTGGGGGTGTTTTTGTTATCTAATTTTTGAACAATTTCCAAAGCACTGGCTATCTCAAAATTTGTAGGGGACAAGATTGGGGAAAAAAAGCGTGGGGGGGGGATAGTTTAACTATCTTGACTCTTAAAAAGTGAACTAGAACTCTCAATTTCCAATCAAATGAGCTCTCTATGAAGTTTCTGCGAGCATCCCTTTCATAAGAACTTAGAACGGGCATAACTTAGAACGCCTTCCCCTGTGCCCTGGGGGGATCTATTGACACAAGATTTTTTCTTATCCGACCTTTGAACTATTTTAACAAAATATCTATCTCAAAAATTTTCATCAGATGTGTTTTGAAAAAGAAGGCATGGGGGGAGGGGGGCTATCTGCCCATGGATCTCTTTTGAAAATTAAAAAGTGAGCTCGAACTTTCAATATCCAATCAAATGAGCCCTGTCTGAAATTTATACGAGAATCCCTTTCATACAAACAGTATATACCCCAGGGCATAACTTACTGCGTCTGTCCCCAGACCCCTGGGGGGTTTTGACGATACCTGAGTTTTTGTTATCTGACTTTTGAGTAATTTTAACTTAATGGTTATCTCAAAATTTTTGTTGGATGCATTTGGGGAAAAGGGCGTGGGGGGGCCTAGTTGCCCTCCAATCTCTTTTTAATCTAAAAAACTGAACTAGAACTTTAAATTCCAATCAAATGAGCCATCTCTGGATTTTTTAACGAGCGTCCCTTCAATAAGAACCATATATTCCCCAAAGCTTAACTTACAACACCTGCCCTCGGGCCCTGGGGGTCTGTGTTGACCCCTGGGCGTTCTTTATATGGTATTTGAACTATTTAAAAAAAAACTATCTCAAAGGTCTTATTGGATGGGTTTGAGGAAAAAAGGCGTGGAGGGGAGGGAGGATAGGTGCCCTCCATTCTCTTTTCACTCTTAAAAAGTGAACTAGAACTTTCAATTTCCAATCAAATTGTCCCTCTTTGAAGCTAATGCGAGCATCCCTTCCATAAGACCCAAATATGCCCCCAAGGCATAACTTACAAAGTCTGCCCCTCGACAGGGTTGTGTCGACACCGTAATTTTTGTTACATGATCTTTGAACTCTTTTTAACAAAATAGCTATCTTCAAATTTTTATCGGATGCATGTGGGAAAAAAGAGTTTGGGGGGGGGGAGCTGCTTACCCTCCAATATCAATTGACACTTAAAAAATGAACTAGAACTTTCAGTTTCCAAAAAATGAGTCTTCTTTGCAGTTTATACGAGCATTCCTTCCATAAGAACCATATATGCCTCCAGGGCATAACTTATAACCCTTGCCCATCAAGACTGTGGGGGGAGTGTCCTGCTCAAACATACAATTTTCAGAACTTTTAACTATGTTGAACAAAATGGCTACATTAAAATTTTTAGTGGATGTGTTTGGGAAAATGGTGGGCGTCGAAGGGGTGTCAGTTGCCTTAAGATCACTTGCAACTATTAAAAAGGAAACTAGCCATTTAAATTTTCAATCGAGTAAGCCCTTTCTGAAGTTTCTACGACAACGTTGTCTATACTAAACCTTATATGCCCCCAGGGCATAACTTACAACCCTCGTCCTGAGGGCTGTGGGGCAGTTGTCTTCCTCAAAGACCTAATTTTCAGAACTTAAAGCTACGTTTAATCAAATGGTTATGTCAAAGTTTTGATTGGATGTGTTTGGGAGAATGATGGGCGTAGGGGGGGGGGGAGCTAGTTGCCCTCCAATCACTTTCGACTATTAAAAAGGGCACTAGCCTTTTGAATTTCCAATCGAATGAGCTTTTTTTGAAGTTTCTACGACAATGCCTTCTTTAAAAATCTTTTATGCCCCCAGGGCATAACCTACAACCCTTGCCCTGAGGGCTGTGGGGGAGTGTCCTCCTCAAAAACATATTTTCTATCTGGAAATCAATTACGCTGAACAAAATGGCTATCTCAAAATTTTTATTGGATGTGTTTGGAGGAATGATGGGCGTGGGGGGGGGGGGCTAGCTGCCCTCCAATCATTTCAGACCATTAAAAAGGACACTAGCCCTTTGAATTTCTAATCAAATGAGCCTTTTTTGAAGTTTCTACGACAACGCCTTCTATAAAAAATTTATATTCCCCCAGGGCATAACTTAAAACCCTTGCCCTGAGTGTTTTGGGGGATTGTACTCCTCAAAAACATATTTTCTATCTGAAAATCAACTAAGCTGAACAAAATGGCTGTTTCGAAATTTTGATTGGATGTGTGGGGGGGAATGTTGGGCGTGGGGGGGGGGGGGGGCTAGTTGCCCTCCAATTACTTTCGACTATTAAAATGGGCTCTATACCTTTGAATTTCCAATCGAATGAGCCTTTTTTGAAGTTTCTACGACAACGCCTTCTAAAAAACCTTATATGCCCCCAGGGCATAACTTAAAACCATTGCCCTGAGGGTTGGGGGGGAGTGTCCTCTTCAAAAACATATTTTCTATCTGGAAATCAACTACGATGAACAAAATGGATATCTCAAAATTTTGATTGGATGTGTTTGGGGGAATGATGGGCGTGGGGGGGGGGGCTAGTTGCCCTCCTGTCACTATTGACTATTAAAAATGCGCAAGCCCTTTGAATCTCTAATCAAATGAGCCTGTTTTGAAGTTTCTACGACAACACCTTCTATAAAAACCTTTTATGCCTCCAGGGCATAACTTAAAACTCTTGTCCTGAGGGTTGTGGGGGAGTGTCCGCCTCAAAAATATATTTTTTATCTAGAAATCAACTTCGCTGAACAAAATGGCTATATCAAAATTTTAATTGGATATGTTTGGGGTAATGATGGTCGTGGGGGGGGGGGGGGGTTAGTTGCCCTCCAATATTTTTCGACTATTAAAAAGTGCACTAGAACTCTTGATTTCCAATCGAATGAGCCCCTTTTAAAGTTTCTAAGGCGACCTCTTCCGTCTGAAGTGCCTCTGGGGGAAAAAAAATAATAATAAAACACTGGAGCCGTAGGGCCTTTACAATAGGCAACGCTACAGCGTTGCCTCTGATAACACTCCATCAGGTTTTGTTGTTTAACTGTATGATGGGAAATAAATATCCGTTCATTCATTCATCCATTTTATTCAGTTTAATTGAAAGGTCTGAAAATATTATCTTCTACAGCACCCTCCATAGCCCTCAGTGCAAGGGTCATTATGCCCGTTATGCCCGAAGTTATGCCCGAAGGACATATAAGGTTTTTAAGGAAAGGGCGGTCGTAAAAACTTCGGAGGAGCTCTTTGGATTGAAAATCAAAGTTCCAGTTCCCTTTTTAAGAGTCAAAGTGATGGGAGGGCAGTCATAACCCATGTTATATTTTCCCCAAATGCCCCCAATAGAAATCTAAAATAGCCATTTGTTAAAAAATAGTCCAAAGATCATATAACAAAGCTTTTGAGGTTGACACAATCCCCACAAGTCTGGGGGTAAGGGTTGTAAGTTATGCCGCAGAGACATATAAGGTTTTTTATGGAAGGCGTGGTCGTTTGAAGTTTTGAAGAGGTTCCTTGAAGAAGATTGAAAAAGCATAGTTTTAGTTCTCGTTTTAGAGTGAAACGTAAAGGAGAGCAACTAGTCCCCTCCCTGACATCCTCTTTTTCTGAAATGTATTCAACTGAAATTGTGAGGTAGCCATTATGTTACCTTTAGTCCAAAAATCATACAACAATGTCTTTAGATTGAACACAACCCCCGACCCCAGGAGCAAAGTTTTTAAGATATGCCTGGGGCATATAAGGTTCTTATGGAACAGGTGGTCGTATAAACTTTGGCTTGGATGGAGCTCATTTGATTGAAAGTCGGAAGTTTTAGTCTCCCTTTTAAGGGTCAAAAGTAAATGGAGGCCAATCAGCCAGACTTTTGTATCGATTTTCACTGCGTAATAAATGGACTTATCCCCATTAACGTCCATTTTTTGGTTCATATTAAAACAGGAGTTAAGTACGGTTGTGTTCTATCCCGAATTATAATGATCATTTTGATGGACTTCGTCTTAAGGACCACAGAATAGACAATGGGAGAGCACGGGATCAAATGAGAAACAAAAGCTTTCTTGTACTTAGATTATTCTGATGATTTAAGCATCCTAGATGAAAGAGGGAGTAAAATGAATGAACTCTTAGGGGTTTTGCAAGTTCAAGGTGCAAGAATAGGTTTGAAAAATAATTTTGCTAAGGCTAGGAGTAAGTTAAGATGAAAAGGCGACGTTGGGTAACCAAAGGATCGATTAAGAGGACAGGTTCACTTCATATGTAGAACTATTAGCAAAGACGGCGGGATCAGTAAATATGTTAAAGGTAGAGAAAAAATCATGTTGAATACAGAGAATGAAAAAAGTATGGAAGAATAAGAAGATAACTCTGCAAACCAAGTTTAGGATATAAGAAGCTACAAAGATGACAGTGTTCAAATATGGTTCTGAAGCATGGACGCTCCAAAAAAAGGAGGAAGATATGCTATATGTTTTCCAGAGAAACTGCATACGGATTGTTTTGGGTAATCGGCTGACTGACCGTATTTCAAACAGTTGGCTCTACGAAAAGTGCAGTTCAATCCCACTTACTAGTGCTATAATAAGAGAAAGGTTGATATGGCTTCGGCACATTCCGTGGATGAGACAAGACAGATTGCCCAAGATTGTCTTTTTTGGCCAAGCGTCTAAGGCTAATAAGAAGGAGGGCGTCCAGGGCTGGGGTTAGAGAATGTCGTTAAAAACGATTTAACGGGAATGGGAGCTTCCTGGGAAGGTGTAAAGAGAGAGGTATTGAACAGATTAGGATGGAGGAGGAACTTGCGTAGCTATGTTTTGCCTCAGGTGGCTGGGTGCTTTGATGAGTTGTTAGAAGTAGCAGTAATAGTAATAAAATAACAATAATAATAATGATAATATAATAATAAGGATAATAATGGTGATAATAATAGCCATAATAACAATATAACTACATTTTTGACCACTATTTTACAGTGGAATAATGAAAAGACACGAAAAATTATCAAACACAAAATCATCAAAGACAAAATCATCAAAAATAATTAAACACACAGTAACATCAAAAGACACGGAAAAAGAGAAAATGAACCTAATAATATGCAGCGCAATAACGCTACGGAGTAGAGAGCAAAATGGCTCTTTTTCACGAGTATACTTCTTATGGAAGGACTTGTCTTAGGAATTTTGGATGGGGCCCATTCGATTGAAAATGGAAATTACTAGTACCCTATTTTAGAGTCAAATGTGATCGGAGGGCAACCAACCCCACTAAACCTTTTTATTGCCCTCTCCCTAAGGATATCAGATCAAAATCGTAAGCTATTCCCTTCAAAATACTCGAATGATCCAGAAAAATATGACTCAGGGAATAGGGGATAGCATGACCCCCAACATCTCCTGGGACAAGGGCTGCAAGTTTTGGGAGTTGACTATTACATACATATAAGATCCTGCTGCTGAGTTTTCAAAAAGACTAAAAATATTAAAGTGAAACTCTCAGGGAAAGTTGTGTGGGATGTAAAACTAAATCAAAATACGGAATTTTTACACAAAGATCGTCCAAAGAGAATCCGTTACGTGCATCCATGTTTGTCAAAAGTGTGTAACTGCAATAAGTTATAGAACGGCCTAGGTTATTAAGTTGAAATTTTTGGAATATGTTGAGGGGGATGCTGAACTACATTAAAAGATACTTTGTGCATCAGGTGTTGTCAAAAGGGTTTACCTATAATATCGTAGGTACAGTTAAGAGAATTAACTTGAAACTTTTGGGACAAAATTAAGGGGATGGTCAATTAACACTTGTAAATACCCAAGTAGTAACTCAATTGGGGCTGGGACTCCATCATCTCTGTAGAACCTCAAAGATTGAAAAAATTTTCAATTCATTTATTTAAATAATACTCCCCTTATCCATCCATCCGAAGTACTATAATACAATTCTTATTAAACTCTTTTGCAAAATTGTGTCCAAAATATATGTAGTAAGCTAAAATCTTCATTCTTGATGAGGAAAGCCAAAAGTAAGATTTTATCCAAAGTAAAATATTCTTTATTTACCAATAAAAAAACTATTTCAATTAACAACGAAAAACAAATTAAAAATTTTCCCAAAAAAATGATTTTTTTTTTAAATAATCGTAGGCAGCGCAATACCGCAGCCTAAGTAAAAGGCAATTGCGGCATACTGTATTTTTTTATAGACCAGGGCATTTCGTATAGAAGGAATTCTTATAAAAACTTCAAAAGGGGCTCACTCGATTGAAAATTGCAAGTTCTAGTGCCCTTTTTAATAGTCAAAATTTATTGAAGGGACCCCCCCCCCCCCACGCCCATTATTTTCCCAAACATGTCCTATCAAAGTTTGGAGATTGTTTGCTTGTTCAGTGTCATGGAAAGATCCAATATTTTTGTCTTTGGAGATGACAACCCCTCCCCCTACAGCCCTCAGGGCAAGGAATGTAAGTTATGCCCCAAGGGCACATAAGGTTTTTATTAAAGGGTGGTCATATAAGTAGTAATGTATCTATATATTTGAATTGCACAAGGAATTGCGCAAGAATATGCAGTGTCGTTTGACGTACGCATTGCAAAAAGTGACCAATCATTTACCTACAAAGTGGGCAAGCATGTTTTGAAACTATAGTCAAGGTTTTATGAGATAATCAGACTGGTTTTTTGTTATTGATATGAATTGCACGAGAATGTGCAGCATAACTTCACGTTGCCTTCCACCTGGACATTGCAAAAAAGCGACAATGTTCCTTGGTACCTTTCCAAGCAAAATGATTAAACACGTTTTGAAACTAGATGATATTTGCATGCCAAAAAATTGGATGCTGCAATCAGAATTGTTTGATTGACAGTTGCAAAAAGGGATAAGGGATTCACGAATTGGACTGTACGAACGTTATTAATAATAGGAAAAAAAACCAGAGCTAGATAACATTTGCGAATTGGATCGTATTAAGATGGAGAAACAAAAAAGGAATGGTCTTATGACTTGAACTACCTTTTCTTCTTCGATGTGTACTGTATAATACACAAGTGGTGTTTGAACAGTGTTGTCAATTTAAAATATAGTTTAACGTTATACTATGCTAAAAACTTGATACTAAGAGAGATGTAGATGGCAAGAAAAGAATTTTAATAATGAAATTCAGAACAAACCTTAGAAATCATTGCAAATCAAGTAGTAAGGTGTATGTGAGTACGAACCATCAAGGATCATAAGCACCAACGACCCTAACCAGCAGAGACATAAACCCCCCAAAGGTCCCCTATCCCCAAACTCGAAGGGCACCCCCTCCCCTCAAACTTATTGCCCCCCTCCCCTTTTTTTTAACATGATATATTTTTTTTCAACTTTTTTTTACATGTCTTCGAATGAGATGAAACATACTTAAATTCAGTAGTGTTTTGTCGTGGTTTACCTTGTCACAGTTACATTCTCTTGATTTTTCAAGGTTCATTTTGAATTTCTTTCATTTTACCTAGTGTCTGTCTTTCTCTGTTTATGTGCCTGATTATATTTTTTTGCATGTCTGGGTCAGTGTTTTAAGTCCAAGTATTTGTCTTTGTTGGTTTGAATGTCTAAAGTGTCTGTCTTTCTCTGTTTGTGTGTCTGATTCTATTTGTTTGAATGTCTGGGCTGGTGTTTGCAAGTCCAAGAATTTGTCATTGTTGGTTTCAATGTCTAAAGTGTCTGTCTTTATCTGTTTGTGTGTCTGATTCTATTTGTTTGCATGTCTGGGTTGGTGTTTGCAAGTCCAAGCATTTCTCTTTGTTGGTTTAAATGTATAAAATGTCTGTCTTTCTCTTATTGTGTGTCTGATTCTATTTGTTTGCATGTCTGGGTTGGTGTTTGCAAGTCCAAGTATCTGTCTTTGTTGGTTTGAATGTCTAAAGTGTCTGTCTTTCTCAGATGTGTGTCTGATTCTATTTGTTTGCATGTCTGGGTTGGTGTTTGCAAGTCCAAGAATTTGTCTTTGTTGGTTTGAATATCTAAAGTGTCTGTCTTTATCTGTTTATGGGTCTGATTCTATTTCTTTGCATGTCTGGGTTGGTGTTTGCAAGTCCAATTATTCGTCTTTGTTGGTTTGAATGTCTAAAATGTCTGTCTTTCTCTGTTTGTGTGTCTGATTCTATTTGTTTGCATGTCTGGGTTGTTGTTTGCAAGTCCAAGTATCTGTCTTTGTTGGTTTGAATGTCTAAATTGTCTGTCTTTCTCTGTTTGTGTATCTGATTCTATTTGTTTGCATGTCTGGGTTGGTTTTTGTATGTCCAAGAATTTGCCTTTGTTTGTTTGAATGTCTAAAGTGTCTGTTTTTCTCTTTTTATGTGGCTGATTCTATTTGTTTACATGTCTTGGTTGGTGTTTGCAAGTCCAAGAATTTGTCTTTGATGGTTTGAATGTCTAAAGTGTCTGTCTTTCTCTGTTTACATGTCTGATTCTATTTGTTTGCATATCTTGGTTGGTGTTTGCAAGTCCAAGTATTTGTCTTTGTTGGTTTGAATGTATAAAGTGTCTGTCTTTCTCTGTTTGTGTGTCTAATTCTATTTCTTTGCATGTCTGGGTTGGTGTTTTTAAGTCCAAGTATTTGTCTTTGTTGGTTTGAATGTCTAAAGTGTCTGTTTTTCTCCATTTGTGTGTCTGATTCTATTTGTTTTCACGTCTGGAATGGTGTTCGCAAGTCCGAGAATTTGTCTTTGTTGGTTTGAATGTTTAAAGTGTCAGTCTTTCTCTGTTTGTGTGTCTGGTTCTACTTGTTTGCATGTCTGGGTTGGTGTTTGCAAGTCCAAGTATTTGTCTATGTTGGTTTGAATGTCTAAAGTGTCTGTCTTTCTATGTTTGTGTGTCTGATTCTATTTGTTTTCATGTCTGAGTTGGTGTTTGCAAGTCCTAGAATTTGTCTTTGTTGGTTTGAATGTCTAAAGTGTCAGTCTTTCTCTGTTTGTGTGTCTGATTCTACTGGTTTGCATGTCTGGGTTGGTGTTTGCAAGTCCAAGTATTTGTCTATGTTGGTTTGAATGTCTAAACTGTCTGTCTTTCTATGTTCGTGTGTCTGATTCTATTTGTTTTAATGTCTGGGTTGGTGTTTGCAAGTCCAAGAATTTGTCTTTGTTGGTTTGAATGTCTAAAGTGTCTGTCTTTCTCTGTTTACATGTCTGATTCTATTTGTTTAAATGTGTAGGTTGGTGTTTGCATTTCCAAGTATTTGTCTTTGTTGGTTTGAATGTCTAAAGTGTCTATCTTTCTCTGTTTGTGCGTCTGATTCATTTTTTTTGCATGTCTGTGTTGGTGTTTTTAAGTCCAAGTATTTGTCTATGTTGGTTTGAATGTCTAAAGTGTCTGTCTTTCTCTGTTTGTGTGTCTGATTCTATTTGTATGCATGTCTTGGTTGGTGTTTCCATGTCCAAGTATCTGTCTTTGTAGGTTTGAACGTCTAAAGTGTGTGTCTATCTCTGTTTGTGTGTCTGATTCTATTTGTTTGCATATCTGGGCTGGTTTTTGCAGGTCCAAGAATTTGTCTTTGTTGGTTTGAATGTCTAAAGTGTCTGTCTTTCTCTGTTTATGTGGCTGATTCTATTTGTTTACATGTCTGGATTGGTGTTTGCAAGTCCAAGTATTTGTCTCTGTTGGTTTAAATGTATAAAATGTCTGTCTTTCTCTTATTGTGTGTCTGATTCTATTTGTTTGCATGTCTGGGTTGGTGTTTGCAAGTCCAAGTATCTGTCTTTGTTGGTTTAAATGTATAAAATGTCTGTCTTTCTCTTATTGTGTGTCTGATTCTATTTGTTTGCATGTCTGGGTTGGTGTTTGCAAGTCCAAGTATCTGTCTTTGTTGGTTTGAATGTCTAAAGTGTCTGTATTTCTCAGATGTGAGTCTCATTCTATTTGTTTGCATGTTTGGGTTGGTGTTTGCAAGTCCAAGAATTTGTCTTTGTTGGTTTGAATGTCTAAAGTGTCTGTCTTTATCTGTTTGTGCGTCTGATTCTATTTGTTTGCGTGTCTGGGTTGGTGTTTGAAAGTCCAAGAATTTGTCTTTGTTGGTTTGAATGTCTAAAGTGTCTGTGTTTCTCTGTTTGTGTTTCTGATTCTATTTGTTTGCATGTCTGGGTTGGTCTTTAAAAGTCCAAGTATATGTCTTTGTTTGTTTGAATGTCTAAATTGTCTGTCTTTCTCTGTTTGTGTTTCTGATTCTATTTGTTTGCATGTCTGGGTTGGTGTTTGTATGTCCAAGAATTTGTCTTTGTTTGTTTGAATGTCTAAAGTGTCTGTTTTTCTCTGTTTATGTGCCTGATTCTATTTTTTTACATGTCTGGGTTAGTGTTTGCAAGTCCAAGTATTTGTCTTTGTTGGTTTGAATGTCTAAAGTGTCTGTCTTTCTTTGTTTACATGTCTGATTCTATTTGTTTGCATGTCTTGGTTGGTGTTTGCAAGTCCAAGTATTTGTCTTTGTTGGATTGAATGTATAAAGTGTCTGTCTTTCTCTGTTTGTGTGTCTAATTCTATTTCTTTGCATGTCTGGGTTGGTGTTTTTAAGTCCAAGTATTTGTCTTTGTTGGTTTGAATGTCTAAAGTGTCTGTTTTTCTCCATTTGTGTGTCTGATTCTATTTGTTTGCACGTCTGGAATGGTGTTCGCAAGTCCGAGAATTTGTCTTTGTTGGTTTGAATGTTTAAAGTGTCAGTCTTTCTCTGTTTGTGTGTCTGATTCTACTTGTTTGCATGTCTGGGTTGGTGTTTGCAAGTCCAAGTATTTGTCTATGTTGGTTTGAATGTCTAAACTGTCTGTCTTTCTATGTTCGTGTGTCTGATTCTATTTGTTTTAATGTCTGGGTTGGTGTTTGCAAGTCCAAGAATTTGTCTTTGTTGGTTTGAATGTCTAAAGTGTCTGTCTTTCTCTGTTTACATGTCTGATTCTATTTGTTTAAATGTGTAGGTTGGTGTTTGCATTTCCAAGTATTTGTCTTTGTTGGTTTGAATGTCTAAAGTGTCTATCTTTCTCTGTTTGTGCGCCTGATTCTATTTTTTTGAATGTCTGGGTTGGTGTTTTTAAGTCCAAGTATTTGTCTTTGTTGGTTTGAATGTCTAAAGTGTCTGTCTTTCTCTGTTTGTGTGTCTGATTCTATTTGTATGCATGTCTTGGTTGGTGTTTGCATGTCCAAGTATTTGTCTTTGTTGGTTTGAACGTCTAAAGTGTGTGTCTATCTCTGTTTGTGTGTCTGATTCTATTTGTTTGCATATCTGGGCTGGTTTTTGCAAGTCCAAGAATTTGTCTTTGTTGGTTTGAATGTCTAAAGTGTCTGTCTTTCTCTGTTTATGTGGCTGATTCTATTTGTTTACATGTCTGGGTTGGTGTTTGCAAGTCCTAGTATTTGGCTTTGTTGGTTTGAATGTGTAAAGTGTCTGTCTTTCTCTATTTTTGTGTCTGATTCTATTTGTTTGCATGTCTGGGTTGATGTTTGTAAGTCCGAGAATTTGTCTTTGTTGCTTTGAATGTCTAAAGTGTCTGTATTTATCTGTTTGTGTGTCTTATTCTATTTGTTTGCATGTATTGGTTGGTGTTTACAAGTCCAAGAATTTGTCTTTGTTGGTTTGAATGTCTAAAGTGTCTGTTATTCTCTGTTTGTGTGTCTGATTCTACTTGTTTGCATGTCTGGGTTGGTGTTTGCAAGTCCAAGTATTTGTCTATGTTGGTTTGAATGTCTAAAGTGTCTGTCTTTTTCAATTTGTGTGTCTGATTTTATTTGTTTGCATATATTGGCTGCTGTTAGCAAGTCCTAGTATTTGTATTTGTTGGTTTGAATGTCTAAAGTATCTGTCTTTCTCTGTTTTTGTGTCTGATTCTATTTGTTTGCATTTCTGGGTTGGGGTTTGCAAGTCCAAGCATTTGTCTTTGTCGGTTTGAATGTCTAAAGTATCTGTCTTTATCTCTGTGTGTGTCTGATTCTGTTTGTTTGCATGTCTGGGTTGGTGTTTGCAAGTCCGAGAATTTGTCTTTGTTGGTTTGAACGTCTAAAGTGTGTGTCTTTCTCTGTTTGTGTGTCTGATTCTATTTGTTTGCATGTCTGGGTTGGTGTTTGCAAGTCCAAGAATTTGTCTTTGTTTGTTTGAATGTCTAAAGTAACTTTCGTCCTCTGTTTTTGTGTCTGATTCTATTTGTATACATGTCTGGGTTGGTGTTTGTATGTCCAAGGATTTGTCTTTGTTGGTTTGAATGTCTAAACTGTCTGTCTTTATCTGTTTGTGTGTCTGATTCTATTTGTTTGCATGTCTGGGTTGGTGTTTGCAAGTCCAAGAATTTGTCTTTGTTGGTTTGAATGTCTAAAGTGTCTGTCTTTATCTGTTTATGTGTGTGATTCTATTTGTTTGCATGTCTAGATTGGAGTTTGCAAGTCCAAGTATTTGTCTTTGTTGGTTTGACTGTCTAAAATGTCTGTCTTTCTCTGTTTGTGTGTCTGATTTGATTTGTTTGCATGTCTGGGTTGGTTTTTGCAAGTCCAAGAACTTGTCTTTGTTGGATTGAATGTTTAAAGTGTCTGTCTTTCTCAGTTTGTGTGTCTGGTTCTATTTGTATGAATGTCTGGCTTGGTGTTTGCATGTCCAATATTTGTCTTTGTTTGCAATACTAACCTTTTATTTCAAGTTACTGTATTCATGTTGGGTTCATTTAGGTTCACTTAGCGTGGCGCGCCACCAGACACACAAACAGAGAAAGACAGACACTTTAAACATTGAAACCAACAAAGACAAGTTCTTGGACTTGCAAAAACCAACCCAGACATGCAAACATATAGAATCAGGCACACAAACAGAGAAAGACAGACACTTTAGACATTCAAACCAACAAAGAAAAATACTTGGACTTTCAAACACCAACCCGGACATACAAAAAAAAATAGAATCAGACATGTAAACAGAGAAAGACTGATACTTTAGACATTCAAACCAACAAAGACAAATTTCTGGACTTGCAAACATCAACCCAAACATGCAAACAAGTAGAACCAGACACACAAACAGAGAAAGACAGACACTTTAAACATTCAAACCAACAAAGACAAATACTTGGACTTGCAAACACCAATTCAGACAGGCAAACAAATAGAATCACACACATAAACCGATAAAGACGGACACTTTAGACATTCAAACCAACAAAGACAAATTCTTGGACTTGCAAACACCAACCCAGACATGCAAACAAATAGAATCAGACACACAAACAGAGAAAGACTGACAATTTAGACATTCAAAACAACAAAGACAAATACTTAGACATGCAAACACCATCCCAGACATGCATACAAATCGAATTAGACACACAAACAGAGAACGAAAGACACTTTAGACATTCAAACAAACAAAGACAAATTCTTGGACTTGCAAACACCAACCCAGACTTAAAAACAAATAGAATCAGACACACAAACAGAGAAAGACACACACTTTAGACATTCAAACAAACAAAGACAAATTCTTGGACTTGCATACACCAACCCAAACATGCAAACAAAAAGAATTAGACACACACACAGAGAAAGACAGATACTTTAGACATTCAAACCAACAAAGACAAATAGTTGGACTTGCAAACACAATCTCAGATATGCAAACAAATATAATCAGACACACAAACAGAGAAAGACAGACACTTTAGACATTCAAACCAACAAAGACAAATTCTTGGACTTGCAAACACCAACCCAGACATGTATACAAATAGAATCAGACACACAAACAGAGAAAGACAGACAGTTTAGACATTCAAACCAACATAGATAAATACTTGGACTTGCAAACACCAACCCAGACATGCAAACAAGTAGAATCAGACACATAAACAGAGAAAGACAGACACTTTAGACATTCAAACCAACAAAGACAAATTCTCAGACTTGCAAACATCAACCCAGACATGCAAACAAATAGAATCAGACACACAAACAGAGAAAGACAGACACTTTAAACATTCAAACAAACAGAGATAAATACTTGGACTTGCAAACACCAACCCAGACATGCAAACAAATAGAATCAGACACACAAACAGAGATAGACACACACTTTAGACATTCAAACCTACAAAGACAGATACTTGGACATGCAAACACCAACCAAGACATACAAACAAATAGAATCAGACACACAAACAGAGAAAGACAGACACTTTAGACATTCAAACCAACAAAGACAAATACTTGGACTTTAAAATACCAACCCAGACATTCAAACTAATAGAATCAGACACACAAACAGAGAAAGACAGACACTTTAGACATTCAAACCAACAAAGACAAATACTTGGACTTGCAAAAACCAACCCACACATGCAAACAAATAGAATCAGACACGTAAACAGAGAAAGACAGACACTTTAGACATTCAAACCAACAAAGACAAATTCTTGGACTTGCAAACACTAACCCACACATTAAAACAAATAGAATCAGACACATAAACAGAGAAAGACAGACAGTTTAGACATTCAAACCAGCATAGACAAATACTTGAACTTGCAAACACCAACCCAGACATGCAAACAAGTAGAATCAGACACACAAACAGAGAAACACAGACACTTTAGACGTTCAAACCAACAAAGACAAATTCTCAGACTTGCAAACACCAACCAAGACATGCAAACAAATAGAATCAGACACACAGCCAGAGAAAAACAGACACTTTAGACATTCAAACCAACAAAGACAAGTACTTGGACTTAAAAACACCAAACCAGACATGCAAAAAAAATAGAATCAGACACACAAACAGAGAAAGACAGACACTTTAGACATTCTAACCAACAAAGACAAATACTTGGACTTGTAAACACAAACCCAGAAATGCAAACAAATATAACCAGACATGTAAACGGAGAAAGACAGACACTTTAGACATTCAAACCAACAAAGACAAATTATTGGACTTGCAAACATCAACCCAGACATGCAAACAAATAGAATCATACACACAAACAGAGAAAGCTAGGCACTTTAAACAATCAAACCAACAAAGACAAAAACTTGGACTTGCAAACACCAACCACGACATGTAAACAAATAGAAACAGCCACATAAACAGAGAAAAAAAGACACTTTAGACATTCAAACCAACAAAGACAAATACTTGGACTTAAAAACACCAACCCAGACATTCAAAAAAATAGAATCAGACACACAAACAGAGAAAGACAGACACTTTAGACATTCAAACCAACAAAGACAAATACTTGGACTTGCAAAAACCAACCCACACATGCAAACAAATAGAATCAGACACGTAAACAGAGAAAGACAGACACTTTGGACATTCAAACCAACAAAAGACAAATTCTAGGACTTGCAAACACCATCCCAGACATTAAAACAAATAGAACCAGACACAAAAACAGAGAAAGACAGACAGTTTAGACATTCAAACCAACATAGATAAATACTTGGACTTGCAAACACCAGCTCAGACATGCAAACAAGTAGAATCAGACACACAAACAGAGAAAGACAGACACTTTAGACGTTCAAACCAACAAAGACAAATTCTCGGACTTGCAAACACCATCCCAGACATGCAAACAAATGGAATCAGACACACAAACAGAGAAAAACAGACACTTTAGACATTCAAACCAACAAAGACAAATGCTTGGACTTAAAAACACCAAACCAGACATGCAAAAAAAATAGAATCAGACACAAACAGAGAAAGACAGACACTTTAGACATTCAAACCAACAAAGACAAATACTTGGACTTGCAAACACAAATCCAGAAATGCAAACAAATGGAACCAGAGATGTAAACAGAGAAAGATAGACACTTTAGACCTTCAAACCAACAAAGACAAATTCTTGGACTTGCAAACATCAGCCGAGACATGCAAACAAATAGAATCATACACACAAACAGAGAAAGCTAGGCACGTTAAACATTCAAACCAACAAATACAAATACTTGGACTTGCAAACACCAACCACGACATGTAAACAAATAGAATCAGCCAAATAAATAGAGAAAAATAGACACTTTAGACATTCAAACAAACAAAGACAAATTCTTTGACTTACAAACACCAACCCAGACATGCAAACAAATAGAATCAGATACACAAACAGAGAAAGACAGACAATTTAGACATTCAAACCAACAAAGACAGATACTTGGACTTGCAAACACCAACCCAGACATGCAAACAAATAGAATCAGACACACAAACAGAGAAAGACAGACATTTTAGACATTCAAACCAACAAAGACAAATACTTGGACTTGCAAACACCAATTCAGACTTGCAAACAAATAGAATCAGACACATAAACAGATAAAGACAGACCCTTTAGACATTTAAACCAACAAAGACAAATTCTTGGACTTGGAAACACCAACCAAGACATGCAAACAAATAGAATCAGACACACAAACAGATAATGAAAGACACTTTAGACATTCAAATCATCAATGACAAATACTTGGACTTGTAAACACCATCCCAGACATGCAAACAAATAGAATCAGACATACAAACAGAGAAAGACAGACACTTGAGACATTCAAACCAATAAAGACAATACTTGGAGATGGAAACACTAACCCAGACATGCAAACAAATAGAATGAGGCACATAAACAAAGAAAGACAGACACTAGGTAAAATGAAAGAAATCCAAAATAAATTTTGAAAAATGAAGAGAATGTAACTGTGACAAGGTAAACTACGACAGGACACTACTGAATTTAATTATTTTTCATCTCATTCAAAGACATGTAAAAAAAAAATTTGAAAAAAACATACCATGTTAGAAAAAAAACAATGGTGAGGGGAGGGGGCCAAAAAGTTGGAGGGGAGGGGGGCGCCCTTCGAGTTTGAGGATAGGGGGCCTTTGGGGGGTTGATATCTCTGCTGGTTAGGGTCGTTGGTGCTTATGATCCTTGATGGTTCGTACTCACTTGCACCTTACTACTTGATTTGCAATGATTTCTAATGTTTGTTCTGAATTTCATTATTAAAATTCTTTTCTTGCCATCTACATTAGTGTCAACTTTTTAGTATAGTATGATGTTAAACTCTATTTTAAATTGACAACACTGTTCAAACACCACTTGTGTATTATACAGTACACATCGAAGAAGTAAAGGTAGGTCAAGTCATAAGACCACCCTTTTTTGTTTCTCCATCTTAATACGATCCAATCCGCAAATGTTATCTAGCTCTGTCTTTTTTTCCTATTATTCAATTAATAACGTTCGTACAGTCCAATTCGCGAATCCCTTATCCCTTTTAGCAACTGTCAATCAAACAATTCTGATTGTAGCATCCAATTTTTTGGCATGCAAATAGCATCTAGTTTCAAAACGTGTTTAATCACTTTGCTTGGAACGGTACCAAGGAACATTGTCACTTTTTTGCAATGTCCACGTGGAAGGCAACTTGAAGCTATGCTGCACATTCTTGTGCAATTCATATCAATAACAAAAAGCCAGTCTTATTATATTATACAGCCTTGACTATAGTTTCAAAACTTGATTGGCCACTTTGTAGGTAAAGGATTGGTCGCTTTTTACAATGCTTACGTCAAACGACACTGCATATTCTTGTGCAATTCCTTGTGCAATTCAAATATATAGATACATTACTACTCATATAAACTTCAGTTAGGTTTTGGACTGGAAATCAGAATTTTTTGTGCCTTTTTTCAGAGTCAAAGTGCTCGGAGACAACTAGCCTCCCCCCCCCCCCCTACACACACACGTCAGATATTCCCCAAATAAATCCAATAGAAGTTCGAGATTACAAGTTCTTCAATGTCAGCACAACTACCTAGAGTTGGGGGCGAGGCAAGAGGTGTAAGATATACCATGGGGGCACCTAAGGTCCTTAAGGAACGGGTGGTCGTGTGAACTTTATAGGAGGCTCATTTGATTGGTAATATAAAGTTCAGTCGCATGTCGCATCGGATTGAAATTGTGAGACAGCCATTCTGTTAACAATAGCCCAAAGAGCATACAACAATGCCTTCAGTTTGTACACAACCCCCAAGGGCCAAAGAGAAAGGGTTGTAAGTTATGTCTAGGGCATATAAGGTTTTTATGGAACCGATGGTCGTAATAACTTCGGGTTGGATGGGGCTCAATTTGTTAGATAATGGAATTTTTCGTGCCATTTTATAAGCCAAAAGTGCGGGCAACGAGCCCCTCCACAAGCCATCCATTTCCTAAACAAATCCCATCGAAATGTTAGGAAATCTATTTTGCTCAGCATTGTTGAAAGGTCCAGTAATTATATCTTTGACGAGGTTAACCTCCCCACAGTCATGCAAACAACTAAACTTGCTTGGCCACTTGGCAAGCGATATAAGTTAATAAATTCGTTCATTGTTAATATATACTTTATGTTATTGACGATAATGTAAAGAGAGAACTGTTAATGAAGGAATATTATAAATATTAGCCTGCCATACCCATTTGTACGGATTTTAATAAGCATGTTTGAAGCTACAAAGTTTATTATTAGGATGGCAGGAAAATTTTCAGATGTATTTTGTTCTAGAAAGGGGGTTAAACAAGGTTGCCCCCTGTCTCCGCGGTCGTTTTCCTTGTCTATTAATGATTTGTCAAATTTTTTTAGGAAGCAAGGAGCCCCTGGCACTAGAAGCGAAGTCTAGAAAGGATTTACAGTTTTTTTTGGATAGAACTAAGGAATATATAGAAAGGAAACAACTAAGCCTGAATTTAAAGAAGTAGGTAGTTATGGTTTTTAGAAAAGGGGACAAGATTACATGTAGGGATATAGTGTAGCAATATAAGTTTTTTCTTGGAGCGTTTACCTTGGAGATATGGGAACTAATTATCTATTATCAGGCTGGATGCAGACATATAAAATGGAATAAACACAGATAAAAAGGCAGTAGATTTATTGAGTTACATATTTAGGTGCACAGAAATGGGTCACTTCAAATGACAATAACAGTGACCGAGATGAAAGAGTTTAAGACTTCTATCTCAATGGACCTGCTTCAACTTTACGAATCATTTAAAATCTGACACGAATAATCTCAAAAAGCACATCTACCCCACTATCAAAACATAGCTTTTGCAGTCCTGCGCCATGAGGACTGGCTCACCATTGGCTCGAGTGGTTTAAGGATGCGAACCTTTCGTTCAATGAATTCTTTTAAATATCTTTGATGATTCAAGCGTTCACACGGTTTTTTGCCATTTAAACTTCCTGCGAAAGTGACTGCACTTTTTCTCTTCGCTGATTAAGGACTTTTCATTTTTGCAACTAGATTTAGCTTAATTATAAGAAGTCGGAATTATCTTTAGAAGGAAGGAACTTTATTTTGGTATTTTAAATATATCGCATTTTGCTCATGGTACATATCACCCTTCCCATCGATTAATGACGTTTCATCATTCCCAAGTGCTACCCTGTGGTGTTTTTAGATATTTTCGATAAATTAAATCTTTCTTCTACTTAATAATTTTATACTTATATTAGGGTTTAACAAGGGGCGCTCAATATTTTTTCTTTTGATTTATTTATTTTATTCTACGTCCCTCTATAAAATTCATCTATCGGACTAAGACTATTCACGGTTATAGGCTAGCTACTATACTAAAGATTTTTTTTTTCGATTTTTTACAAGGCTTTTTTTTATTGAGATACTACAAAAATACTACTATATGACATACTACATTCTATCTACACTACGTTAAATGAATAACATGATAATACTACACCTAATTCTACTTGAACGTCTAGCGGTACATACATGAATGATTTATAACAAGCAATATTGGGTTTACCATATTCACTGGTAACATTAAAACACTTTCACTATTGGGATTTTTGAATTATCAAAGTTATTAGGAAGTAACACATGTAGATTCACATCTATTCCTCACTTTCGAGTCCTTAGTGTACTAGATCCTTCTGTTGTAAATTATTGTCCTTCACTCTTTTTGTCTTGGTAAAAATTTTGAAGCATTTATGTTATGGTTTCTTCATGGAACAGTTCGAACCTGACTGTCTTCACACGACAAGTTTCCTCTAATAGTCAACTGGGAAATGATGCTTCCCACTACAGGTGTTGGCGTATTTCTTCTTAGCATATCATTTTTTAGGATATTTTGAGGCACAGAGAGACTGTATTCTCGTGTACAATTGTCCATTTGTGCCTTTTATAAAATTGTTAGCTCATGGTTTGCGTCGATTAATCTTTGCGGTGATTCCTATGTTAATCACGCGGTAATTGAAGTTTGGATTTGGAATGTGTTGTCATCAAACTATAGTGATTCTTTTACCATATTGTCTTTAACTTGAACTTCAAACATGTTCAAAGATCGTTTAACTTCATATATCGTTAAATATCGTTTATCTTGTATTGATCGATGGGGTTCTCAGAATTAAACTTCAAATTGTCTCTAACATCAGCTTCAAATATCTTCAAATGTCTTTAAATATCATTTAACTTCAAATATCGTTAAATATAGTTTATCTTGCTCTGATCAATGGGGTTCTCAGAATTAAACTTCAAATTGTCTTTAACCTCAGCTTCAAATATATTTGAACTTCTTTAAATATAATTTAACTTAAAATATCGTTAAATATTGTTTATCTTGTTCTGATCAATGGGGTTCTCAGAATTAAAATTCAAATATAGTTTTACCTGATACGTAATATGGTTCATGGTCGAAGAAACGACGATCGAAGGTAACTGTTGTTTTCATAGACGAAGATGGGATGAAAATTGCCTGGAGTCTATGGTGAGTACTCTTCGTTGGTTGCGATATGATGAAAATAGATGCTACTGGGTCGTATCTGTACTGGGCAGCTCCTTGTAATGCTCAATAACCAATGTGTCCATTTACTTCCTGTAATAAAAATAACGAGGCAGAATCACACGTTCTTTAAAGTAAACACTCATAGTACATATAAGTCACGTGTTGATTGGGTACATTAATTTCTAAGGTATGAGACAGAATTAAATAAATACACTAATATTAGTACTCTCAACGAAAATCTAAAAATTTAAAACAGAGGTGTCTTCAAATTTGTTTTGAGAACGGGAACATCGATAAAGGGCTTATATAATTCTTCAATACTTATTAAATAAACATAAAGGGCTTATATAATTCTTCAATACTTATTAAATAAACATAATTTACCCTACATTATTAAGTTTGAGGTCTAATTTTACAACATATTTCATGCCTGCATTGTTCACGCACGTCCGTGCTGTATAAGAAACGCATGTGCAGCGTCATAACCACACGGTTTTACGTAAACGGCACTACACTGAGGGAACAAGACATAACAAAGACGAATAGTAACCTCTCTACCCATACGTTGTCCAATGTCTTCCCTATTTCTTGGCTCAGACGTTCTCATTGGGTTCCGGGTTTAACCTCAGCTGAAATACAGAGGTGTTCTTCTTTCTTTCCCCGTGTTCTTTTCTTGGATTTTCCGTAATTACAATTCAACATTGGTGCCTCATATTCGCCTTTCGAATAACGTCATTAGATGCAGGATTCCAAGCGTGCCCGCATAGATTCCAGTTGATGCTTGGCAAAGAATATAAGCGTAATGAAGAACTGACATCAATATCTTTTTAGAAGGCTATTGTTTGAGCAAACCCTTCAGCACTAAATAAATAAATATGATATTAAAGTCTTATTAGAATCCGTTAAGCGAGAAACACCTTCACATTAATGGGGAATTCCTTGTGGGTTTTACTTAGTCGCCATTGGACATACACAGGGTTTCAATCCATGTATCTTAACTGATAAAATGGTTTTAAAATTTTACATATTATTATTGAGATATAATTCCACATCCGCCGTGAAATTCTACATATAAACGTACCAATAGCCAACTATAGATAAAGTTCGGATCGGATTTTTTGTATCCCTCCTTTTAAAAGTATTTTTGCCCCTAATATTGACTGATGGCCCATACATTAGGACTGCCTTTATACATTCTCCAGCTTATAATTTGTAACCCTAATGAGTCATACTTAGTTACCATTTGATGTATATAGGGTTTTCTTACGCAAACTTCAACCAATTAAATGATTTCAAAATTTAAGCATCACTTTTGAGCTTTATTCTGGTCGTGATATACCTCTATGACTGGTTGAGATATAACTTTAAAGCGTAGCTAGTAATCGTTATACAAGTTAATTTTACATTATATTACTCGAGTAAGAAACATTATATTTCTCGAGTAAGAAACACATGAATAAGCAAACTTGCGGCACATAATTACACTGGTAGGCCTAAAATAATTATAATCAGCACTAACATAAAATATTTCATATAATTAGACGCTTCTGTACTGGTAATTTTTTTTTTGATAATATCCATCTTGGTTAGGACATGGGTTGATTTTTCATAGAAAATCTGAGGAGGCCTGAGTATAACGATATAACGAGATATAACGTGATTGACTTATGAAAATATGTCACAAAAACTAGAGCACAATATTTGTCATAGATAAACCAATGAAATTAAAGGACGTTTTTGTCAAAGAACTATAGAACAGTGATCTTTCTGTTATTGTATACGTCATAGATATAAACTAATTAAATTAAATTTTTCGCCAAGGAGCTAAAGACATTAATGCCACAGTTTCTCTTTGAAAGTAATGTTTAACACAGAGCTGTAGGACAGCATACGTCATAGATATAATATAATGAAATTAAAAAGCTTTTCTGTTTTTTTTTGCCTCGGAGCTCTAAGAGAGTAAACTCTCTGTTTCTCTTTCAAAGCATTCTGATCCAAAAAACGAAAACTTAGCTCACTGAAGTTTCTATTCAACCTTTAAGTATTGCTTTGACTGGCCCTGATTGGCATAAAAATACTAATTTCTTACACTTGAAGGACTGAGAAATATCCCTTCCTACGGTCGTTTACACAAAAAAATTTACAAAAAAAAAACATGGGCCTTGATTTACTCCCCCGGCTTCCCACAAGACGTGGTCCAACACCACTTGTCGTTCTCAGTCGACCACGAGCTTCCTACCTTTGGTTATTTTCTGTTCCAACCTTTCTATTATCCTTTGAAAGGGCACAGAAATAACACTAACAAAAATAAGACATCTAAAACTTAATCAAATCCTTAGTAACATAGACTAATTTAGTCTAAGGTGCGCAAGTCTAAGGTTTCCGTGATAAGGTTTCTGTTCTAGCGTAATAAGCTTTCTAGGCACAATCTATTGGTCGACTAATTGGATATAAGGGACTATTGGCTTCACTCTATTTGATTTCTACTATCAGATCGTATTTATCTGATATAAAATCTATCTGATATTCGACTAAGCTATTCCGATTTATAATCAGACTAAAGTTGAAGATGATTCGTCATTGAGAAACCATAAGAACGGACCAGAATTATCAATATCTCTCTGTTTGTCCTAATGTGGGCTTATATTCTTTGTAAACAAGCATGAACACTGGCTTGTTTTACATCTACATGGCTGTAAAGCAGCCATGGTTTAAAATTCAAATTTTCTTGTTCACTCATTTTGCGGAGCTACTTCAGAATTTGAATTTTTTCTAACACAATTATTCACGTGAACGTCATCTGTGTAGTTCATCTGTGGGCTTACATTCTTTGTAAACAAGCATGAACACTGGCTTGTTTTGCATCTATATGGCTCTAAAGCATCCATGGGTTAAAATTCAAATTTTCTTGTTCACTCATTTTGCGGAGCTAATTCAGAATTGAATTTTTTCTATCACCATTATTCAGATGAAGGTCATCTGTGTAGGTAAAGGAGACTCTTTTAAGACCTATCCCTATGCCTCAATTTTCTGTGATTAACGGTTTCTTTCGCCGAATGCTAAGCTTCCACTTTTGTTTTATTACTTATTGTTACTTTTTTCGTTTTTTTTCATCCTTTTCCTCAAGCAATTTAATTATATATTTATATATCTTTTCCTTCCCTTTGCTTGTCAAACTAAATAACTAAGCTAGTATTTGTTAGATTTAACAAAGGTAATTCTATTGCTTATTACGTCGTAAAATGCCATATTTTCAAAGCATCTCTACTCGTAAAACACTCGGAAATGGCAGTCTTCGTAGTGCTAGCTACCGCTCGCACCACTTATTGGGGTGTATGTGCGGGGTCACCACTTTTAAAGGCAAAAATGGGCCAAAAAAAGGTTGCTATGCCACTTACTCGAAGGGGAGAACCCCTTGTCGGCCCTAATGTTAGTGAGATTCCCGCTCTTACCCCAACGTTTCTGCAAATATCGGGTTTGGTACTACCCTATTTACAGTATACCCTGTCCCAGGGTATGGTAACGCGATCGAGTGGTCAAATGGCCACTTTCTAAAGCCAAATGTACCCACCTTGAGTTATGGCTAGAAAATCTCTACTCTTTCCTTGGAGGTAATAACCCTCCCTGTCAATATAATAATGACGGTGCCTTGTAGCTCTATTCCTACCCTGCCTGGGTTACGGAAAATACTACAGTTTGTAGAAAATATCTTACTTGTACTTTTCAAAAAGGGTCAGAAACGTAATTAAAGAAACGAAAATAGGTCATTTATCTGAAAGGAAAAGAAACAGGGGTGGAACCCCAACAGTAGCAGATTTTTATCCTTGAACAATAAGTTTATAGCCTGTACCTGTAGTAAGGCTGAAATAGGAACCTATTTGCTGCTACTAAAATTCTTCTGTTTCTACCAATGTTTCATCGGTCCAGCTAGATTTTGTTTTTCTTTACGTGTTATCTTTTATTTAATTCTTTTAATTCACGGTACAAATACTTTATTATTTGGTAATATACAGTAATACTACACTGCAGTTATTGCTAACGCTAAAAAACTGCTAATTATAGACCTGCTTCTACTTGCTAAAAACTGAATAATATTTTTTTTTTCATTTTACAATTCTTCATTGAGCTTTTTCTCCATTTTTTCTATTGTACCCAACTCTTTGAGGGGATACAAATTTATTTCTAATAGCCAAAGTTCAATCAAAGCTGCTCGAAGTTTTGCTAATTCGAGCGCCGCTAAAAGCGAAGTCCATTTACCTTCCTCTTTTAACAAAGCTGTTTCTGTTTCAATATACAATTTTTATTTAGTCAACTCGATTCAGTTTTCCCAACTTCCACCAGTTAAAACTTAAAGAAAAAAAAATATAGTATATATGTATATATGCATTGAATCGATTCGAAATAGATTTATTTTTTCACTTAACTTATTTTTTCACAGGCTATTATCTCCTATGAGATATCTAAGGGGTTTCTTTGTAGTAGCTTAGCGGCAATAGGCCTAATCATTTTACTTATATGTCTGTATCTCTCCAACAATTAAATTTAAATTACAAAGTTTTCATAGCCTAATTAGTTCGCAGTTTTCGACCAATTTCCGACCCGCACCATTTGTAGCGATAGAAATTTTTCTTGGAGCGTTTACCTTGGAGACATACGAACTATTTACCTATTATCAGACTAGATGCAGACATATAAAATGAAATAAACACAGATAAAAAGGCAATAGATTTATTGAGTTACATATTTAGGTGCACAGCAATGGGTCACTTCAATTGACAATAACGGTGACCAAGATGAAAGAGTTTAAGACTTCTATCTCAATGGACCTGCTTCAACTTTACGAATCATTCAAAATCTGACTTACGAATAATCTCAAAAAGCACATCTACCCCACTACCAAAACATAGGTTTTCAGTCCTGCGCCGTGAGGACTGGCTCACCATTGGCACGAGTGGTTCAAGGATGCGAACCTTTCGTCCAATGAATTCTTTTAAATATTTTTGATGATTCAAGCGTTCACACGGTACTTAGCGTTTAAACTTCCTGCAAAAGTGACTAAACTTTTTCACTTTGGTGATTAAGGACTTTTCATTTTTTGCAACTAGATTTAGCTTAATTATAAGAAGTTGGAATTATCTTTAGAAAAAAGGAATTTTATTTTGGTATGTTAAATACATCACATTTTCCTCATGGTACATAAATAAAATGGGAGGGAATGGATTTAGAAAGTAGGGATGAGTTTACATGTTTAGGATGTAAGTATTCGTCAAATGGTAAGTTCGGGAAACAACTAAAGCTAAGTCTTGCTAATGGAAAGTCCTGCGCCTATGCTGTGACTGCTAGCCAACTGGCTAACATACAGAACCCGAAGAGGCATAAGCAGATATTTCAGGTAAAGATTGTATCGGCTATACATTATGGATCTGAAATTTGGGGATACATAGCTGGTGAGAGGATGGAGGAGATTCAGCTTAAGCGAGTGTTAGGTCTTTATTTTTCAAAAAATAGTTTAGTATTGAGAGGAGATCTAGATAGATAGATAAATTGTATTTCATACAATTATAAAAAACACAAATAATTAAATAAAACCAACAGGGAGCTAAACTCGAAAGGAAGGCTAACAATTATTACAATGATTTCAAATACACCAAAATTAAAGATAAGGAATATAAACCAAAACACATCATAACATATAGAAGGAGAAGGACAAAGGAGGCTACCCCAGCATGGCAAAATGTAAAAATAAGGCTAAGAAACAAATTATCAAGAAGAATCATCCCGTCATCAAAGGTTAATAATATATTCTACTAATCAGTAGTAACCAAGGTACTATTTCTATGGAAGCTATAGCAAATACCATGTTATTCTACAACGCCCCCCCGTACCAAACAGGTTTTTTCTGGTAGGTAAACAGGGCATTACACCCTTTCAAAGAGATTTACGCGATTTCTAGTTCTTGGAA
The DNA here is from genome assembly GCF_049724085.1 of Artemia sp. Qi Xiang Cuo. Taxonomy (NCBI): domain Eukaryota; kingdom Metazoa; phylum Arthropoda; class Branchiopoda; order Anostraca; family Artemiidae; genus Artemia; species Artemia sp. Qi Xiang Cuo. Next base: position 60,385,093 of record NC_142810.1, read on the forward strand.
TATACATGTTTTTTTATTATGACATCGATTTTTTGTGTGTCAGTATATTAGATAAATTTGGCGGTTATTCAAATATAATAAATTTTTTAGTGAGTTTTATAAAAAAAAAAAAAAAAAAAACTTGTAATGATAAAATTTAATTAATTTAAAAAAAAACCCGATATAATTTCCCTAAAGTGCATTCCAATTTTAATTACGAATTAATACATTGTTTATAGTAAACCATATATTTTTAACTTTTGAAAACAATGGATTTGTCTATTTTCAATGTGAGTACACTTTTCATTCTTTTATTTCCCCCAAAAAAAAATAAAGAAAAACGTTTTACTAGTAAATTCAAATTTCAGAGGGACAGCCCCCTCCCCTCCAACAATACAACATCTTAAGAATATGACGACTGTATTTGATTGAAATATCAAAGCACGCTTTTTTTTCTATTATGTAAATAAAATCTATCCATCATAGATATGTTTATAAGTTTTAATTGTTTTGAAAAACAGTTCTTTATCCTTCAGAAATAAAGGTTTTTCCTAACATGATGTATTTTTCTGCTTTGAATGAAAAGCTTGCGTGTTACAAAGAGTGTGAGAGTTTTGGGGGGGGAGGGAGGGTTAAAATTAAACGGCTCTTGCTATAAACGGGGTTTGTCTAATTACGATGTCACGGCAGATGACTTTGGGAAAAAATTAGTGTGGGAGGGGGGGCCTAGAGGCCCTCCATTTTTTTTTTTGGGTTACTTAAAAAGGACATTATAAATTTTAATTTACGTTCGAATGGGACTACAGATAGTAACTCTTAACTTATATAGTAGGGTTCTCTGATGATGTGATTTTCATTAAAGTTCTATGACTTTTAGAGGGTGTTTTCCCCCTTTTTCGAAAACAAGGCAAATTTTTCTCAGGCGCGTAACTTTTGACCGCTATAGCTAAACTTGATCAAACTGATATATTTGAAATCATAAGAATTCACTCTTTACGCTAAAGTTTACGCTTTTTTTTCTATTATGTAAATAAAATCTATCCATCATAGGTATGTTTACAAGTTTTAATTGTTTTGAAAAACAGTTCTTTATCATTCAGAAATAAAGCTCTTTCCTAACATGATGTATTTTTCTGCTTTGAATGAAAAGCTTGCGTGTTACAAAGAGTGTGAGAGTTTTTGAGGGGGTAAAATTTCACCGGCTCTTGCTATACCCGGGGTTTGTCTACGTCCGATGTCCCGGCGGATGACTTTGGGAAAAAATTACTGTGGGCGGGGGGCCTAGATGCCCTCCATTTTTTTTTTTGGGTTACTTAAAAAGGACATTAGAACTTTTAATTTCCGTTCGAATGGGACTCCAGATAGGAGCTTTTAACTTCTAGAGTAGGGTTCTCTGATGATTGGATTTTAATTAAAGTTATACTGGCCTTAGAGTGTTTTGTCCCCCTTTTTCGAAAAAAAAGCAAATTGTTCTAAATAACATACTTTTTTACCACTAGATCTCAACTTGATTACAATGATTTATTTGAAATAGTAATAAGTAGATCATTACGCTAAAGTTTTTTAGTTTTTGAAAAAAAATTTTTTGAGAAAATGTAAAAATTTTGCGTAAATAGATATGCAATGTGGAGGGGTACATCCCCCTTCATATAGTTAATAATTTCTTTTAGTTTTAATGTCGCTCATTAATTTCATTTTAAAAAAAAAAAACTTTTTTTTTTAATTTAATTTCTTATAGTTTGTTATTTAATTTATATTTTATTTGCACAAAATTTTTAATTTTCTTTTAATAAATTTATATATTTACAAATTAAATTCTATATTACTGTATTTTTCTTCTGGCAAAAAATACAAAAGTTGCAGATTTTTGCAGATATGAGCTTGAAAAGAGCTTTACGGGGATTTAGAGACTCAGTTGCCTCTTTCCGTGTGATTTTTCTTTGCTTGAGTGTCAATAAAAACAACTTTTTTGTTTTAAATTATTAGTTATTTTAACTTTTAAGTGATATGTACGGGTATTGATAGACTCATTCGACTCATTCCGTTTGTGTTTACTTAAAGTGAGGTCAATTAAAAATTAAATTTTTGTGTTATTGAAGTACTTTTTTTTATTTTAAAAGAGCATTAAGGGGATTGAGAGAGTCAGTTGCATAATTCCGTGTGATTTTTCTTTTACTTGATGGTCATTAAAAACGAAATTTTTGTGTTAAATAAGTAGTTTTTGTATCTTTTAAAGGAGCTTTACGGGGATTGAGAGACTCAGTCGCCTAATTCCGTGTGTTGTTTCTTTACGCGATGGTCATTCAAAACGAAATTTTCGTGTTAAATAAGGAGTTTTTGTATCTTTTAAAAGATCTTTACGGGGATTGAGAGACTCAGTTGCCTAATTCCGTGTGATTTTTCTTTACTTGGTGGTCATTAAAAAAGAAATTTTTGTGTTAAATAATTAGTTTTTGTATCTTTTAAAAGAGCTTTACAGGGTTTGAGAGACTCAGTTACATACTTTCATGGGTTTTTTCTTTACTTGATGGTCATTAAAAACGAAATTTTTGTGTTAAAAAAGTAGTTTTTGTATCTTTTAAAAGAGCTTTACCGGGATTGAGAGCCTCAGTTGCCTAAGTCCGTGTGATTTTTCATTACTTGATTGGTCATTAAAAAAGAAATTTTTGTGTTAAATAAGTAGTTTTTGTATCTTTTAAAAGAGTTTTACGGGGATTGAGAGACTCAAATGCCTAATTCCGTGTGATTTTTCTTTACTTGGTGGTCATTAAAAACGAAATTTTTGTGTTAAATAATTAGTTGTTCTATCTTTTAAAAGATCTTTACGGGTTTTGAGAGACTCAGTTGCAAAATTCAGTGTGATTTTTCATTAAATTTTAGTAATTAAAAAAGAAATTTTTGTTTTATTTTTTTTTTTATCGATTCTTTGTTTTTATGTTATGTTGGTTTTTGAGTCTATGGTGCATACTTCCGTGTGATTTTTATTTACGTGTTTGTCATTAAAATCGAAATTTATGTGTTAAATAAGTAGTTTTTCTATCTATTAAAATATCATTACGGTGATTGAGAGACTCAGTTGACTAATTCAGTATGATTTTTCTTTACTTGGTGGTCATTAAAAAAGAAATTTTTATGTTAAATTAGTAGTTTTTGTATCTTTTAAATGAGCTTTACGGGGATTGAGAGACTCAGTTGCCTAAGTCCGTGTGATTTTTCTTTAATTGCTGGTCATAAAAAAAGAAAATTTTGTCTCAATTAAGTAGTTTTTGTATCTTTTAAAAGAGCTTTACTGGGATTGAGAGACTCAGTTGCTTCATTCCGTGTGATTTTTCTTTAGTTGGTGGTCATTAAAAACGAAATTTTTTTGTTAAATAAGTAGTTATTGTATCTTTTAAAAGAGCTTTATGGGGATTGAGAGACTCAGTTGCCGGATTCCATGTGATTTTTCTTCTTTTCAGTAAAGACATTCGATATCCTAAAAGTGTTTAATTCAAACTTTTTTAAAACTTTGAAATTTTTCAACTTTATTTATTTTTTTTCTTTTTGTACATAACTTAAAATGTCAAAATATGCTTACAGTTCTAACAATTGCGCTCTTTGATTGGTCAGAGACACGATGTGACTTTTCCACTGGTATTCTATGACCGGTTATTGACACTACCTAATCTATTGCATGTATTAAATCAGTATTTTTTACGCAGTGGAACGATAAACACATAAGTCATATCTATAAAAAAAAGTGAAGATGGAGCATTTTAATAAAGTGTGTTTACATAACAAGGTTATTGTAGCATTGAATGCTGACAAAGAGAAGTATTTAAACTTTGAAACGAGTACAAATGGTAGCACTATTGGAAATGTATGCATGCATTGTCATGACAGTAAGGAATTAAATTTCTTTGGAATACCGAAAAAATTCAACTCTTATGCTGGGGGTTATGCGAGATTGAGATCTCTAGAGATTATTGCACTTAAAGAGAATGCCAACATGAAAATAATCATTGATGATAGAGGACAATTCCTTGCTACTGTTGCAGGTAACACATTACCTACTGATACATCCAATCGTCACCTTTCGGGTATTAGCATTCAACGCAAGATCAATAAAAGAAAGACCTACTCTTCTACTAATATCGTAAACCATATCTTGTCTACGTGCCGAAACTGTTACCTGTGTAAAAACAATGTGATAATATAGAGCGAAATTGCCAAAAAAATAAAAAGGGTATTGTCAGAAAATATCACGATGGAATATAAAGATGAATCGATGAAAAACAAAGCACCAGCAAACGTTACTGCCATTGATCAAACAGTCATTGAACCAAATAATACCAAAGACGAAAAACATATTCAGCCTGTTGATGAGACACCAGTAAAAATTGTCTATGACTCAAAATGGAATAATAATTATTCTACTGATTACGAACTAAGAGAAGACAATAGCTATAATATCAAGAGAGAACATGGTGAACTATTTTATGGAACAGATTCAAAATGTCCAAAGTTAATCATTGATATTAATAATGTATCATAATATATTTTTGTATTAATATTCTACATAGCAATATTTAATTAAAAATGTATTATGCATTACATTGTTATGTGTTCATTATTTTTAGAGTAAGCTAGCATATGAAACGTTTAGAATGTCTAATAAAACGTCGGAGATGTAAGAAAAGGAATTTGTATAAATCTATTGTCAGACACATGGGAACAAATTCTTTCTTGAATTCGCCTCCTGGATAAATAAAAAAGACATTTCATTCAAGAAATTATGACGAAACTCTAAGTAAGCAACAAACTCTTTCTTGAAGTTACCTCGTGGATACACAATGCAGAAATTTCATTTAAGAAATTATCAAAAATTGTAAGTAAGTAGCAAATTGTTTCAAAAATATGTTAATACGTTTAAGCAATAGATATCATTAAGCTTAACCCGTTTTTATTCTTTAGAATAGTTTTATTCGTTTCATTAAATTATGAAGAAATTGTAAGTAAGTAACAATAGCTTTCTTGAATTTGGTTCCTGGACACAATACAGATATTTAATTCAAGAAATCATAATAAAATCGCAAGTAAGTAATAAACTCTTTATTGTTTTCACCTATTGGATACACAATACTGAAATTTCATTCAAGAATTTATGATGGAATTGTAAATAGGTAACACACTCGTGTTACCTCATGGATACACAATGCAGAAATTTCATTTAGGGAATTATCAAAAATTTTAAGTAAGTAGCAAATTCTGCCTTGAATTCGTCCCCTGGGTAAATAAAAAAGACACTTCATTTAAGAAATTATGAAAAAATTGTAAGTACGTAGCAAATTCTTTCTTGAATTTACCTGCTGGATAAACAAAACAGACATTTCATTCAAGAAATTATGACAAAATTCCAAGTAAGTATCAAACTCTCTATTGTTTTCATGACTTACATACACGATGTAGAAATTTAATTCAAGAAATTATGAAAAAATTCTCAGTAAGTAACAATTTCTTTCTTGAACTCAACTCTTGGATACACAATACGGAAATTTCATTTAAGAAATTATGAAAAAAAAACAATTTCTTTCTTGAAGTCAACTCTTTGATACACAATACGGAAATTTCATTCAAGAAATTATGAAAATATTTGTAAGTAAGTAACGAACTCTTTTTTTTTTCACATCTTGGATATACAGTACAGATACTTCATTCAAGAAATTATGAAAAAATCGCAAGTAAGTAACTTTTTTTCTTCTCTTTATCAAAAACAATTTTCACTTAGCTACACGATGTAGAAATTTAATTCAAGAAATTAGGAAAAAAATTCTCAGTAAGTAACAATTTCTTTCTTGAAGTCAACTCATGGATATCCAATACGGAAATTTCATTCAAGAATTTCATGACTTAGATACATGAGGCACCTTTCAAAACGAGCGGGGAATTCCCCACTGGTTCCTACCCATTGCAAAAAAGTGAGCAGTACGAAAACTCCACGTTTTCAACCAGACAAAGTCGACATAGCTTTATTTCATTTTTTTAAGGTTCATTTAGACGAGGTTACGTGCGCGCACGGAACCTCGTCGAAATGAACCTTACAAAAAATGAAATAAAACTATGTCGACTTTGTATATCTCTCCTGATTGGTCCCTAAAAAACCAGTCTGGTTGAAAACGTGGAGTTTTCGTACTGCTCACTTTTTTGCAATGTGTAGGAACCAGTGGGGAATTCCCCGCTCGTTTTGAAAGGTGCCTCATGTATCTAAGTCATGAAATTCTTGAATGAAATTTCCATATTGGATATCCATGAGTTGACTTCAAGAAAGAAATTGTTACTTAATGAGAATTTTTTCCTAATTTCTTTTAATAAATTTCTAGATAGTTTAGCTAAGTAAAAATTGTTTTTTATAAAGAAAAAAAAAAAGTTACTTACTTGTAGTTTTTTCATAATTTCTTGAATGAAGTATCTGTACTGTGTATCCAAGATGTGAAAACAAAAAGAGTTTGTTACTTACTTACAAATATTTTCTTAATTTCTTGAATGAAATTTCCGTATTGTGTATCCAAGAGTTGACTTCAAGAAAGAAATTGTTTTTTTTTCATAATTTCTTAAATGAAATTTCCGTATTATGTATACAAGAGTTGACTTCAAGAAAGAAATTGTTAATTACTGAGAATTTTTTCATAATTTATTGAATTAAAATTCTACATCGTGTATCTAAGTCATAAAAACAATAAAGAGTTTGTTACTTACTTGGAATTTTGTCATGATTTCTTGAACGAAATGTCTTTTTTGTTTATCCAGCAGGTGAATTCAAGAAAGAATTTGCTACTTACTTATAATTTTTTCATAGTTTCTTTAATGAACTGTCTTTTTTATTTACCCAGGGGACGAATTCAAGGCAGAATTTGCTACTTGCTTAAAATTTTTGATAATTCCCTAAATGAAATTTCTGCATTGTGTATCAATGAAGTAACACGAGTGTGTTACCTATTTACAATTCCTTCATAATTTCTTGAATGAAATTTCAGTATTGTGTATCCAATAGGTGAAAACAATAAAGAGTTTATTACTTACTTGCGATTTTATTATGATTTCTTGAATGAAATATCTGTATTGTGTCCAGGAAGCGAATTCAAGAAAGCTATTGTTACTTACTTACAATTTCTTCTTAATTTAATGAAATGAATAAAATTATTCTGAAGAATAAAGACGGGTTAAGATTAAAGATATTTATTGCTTAAACGTATTAACATATTTTTGAATGAATTTGCTACTTACTTACAATTTTTGATAATTTCTTAAATGAAATTTCTGCATTGTGTATCCATGAGGTAACTTCAAGAAAGAGTTTGTTTCTTACTTAGAGTTTCGTCATAATTTCTTGAATGAAATGTCTTTTTTTATTTATCCAGGAGGTGAATTCAAGAAAGAATTTGTTCCCATTTGTCTGACAATAGATGTATCCAAATTCCTTTTCTTACATCTCCGACGTTTTATTAGACATTCTAAACGTTTGATATGCTAGCTTACTCTAAAAATAATGAACACATAACAATGTAATGCATAATATATTTTTAATGAAATAATGCTATGTAGAATATTAATACAAAAATATATTATGATACATTATTAATATCAAGGATTAACTTTGGACATTTGGAATCTGTTCCATAAAATAGTTCACCATGTTCTCTCTTGATATTATAGCTATTGTCTTCTATTAGTTCGTAATCAGTAGAATAATCATTATTCCATTTTGAGTCATAGACAATTTTTACTGGTGTCTCATCAACAGGCTGAATATGCTTTTCGTCTTTGGTATTATTTGGTTCAATGACTGTTTGATCAATGGCAGTAACGTTTGCTGGTGCTTTGTTTTTCATCGATTCATCTTTATATTCCATCGTGATATTTTCTGACAATGCCCTTTTTATTTTTTTGGCAATTTCACTCTCTATTATCACATTATTTTTACACAGGTAACAGTTTCGGCACGTAGACAAGATATGGTTTACGATATTAGTAGAAGAGTAGGCCTTTCTTTTATTGATCTTGCGTTGAATGCTAATACCCGAAAGGTGACGATTGGATGTATCAGTAGGTAATGTGTTACCTGCAACAGTAGCAAGGAGTTGTCCTCTATCATCAATGATTATTTTCATGTTGGCATTCTCTTTAAGTGCAATAATCTCTAGAGATCTCAATCTCGCATAACCACCAGCATAAGAGTTGAATTTTTTCGGTATTCCAAAGAAATTTAATTCCTTACTGTCATGACAATGCATGCATACATTTCCAATAGTGCTACCACCTGTACTCGTTTCAAAGTTTAAATACTTCTCTTTGTCAGCATTCAATGCTACAATAACCTTGTTATGTAAACACACTTTATTAAAATGCTCCATCTTCACTTTTTTTTTATAGATATGACTTATGTGTTTATTGTTCCACTGCGTAAAATATACTGATTTAATACATGCAATAGATTAGGTAGTGTCAATAACCAGTCACAGAATACCAGTGGGAAAGTCACATCGTGTCTTTGTCCAATCAAAGAGCGAAATTTTTAGAACTGTAAGCATATTTTGACATTTTAAGTTATGTACAAAAAGAAAACAATAAATAAAGTTGAAAAATTTCGAAGTTTTAAAAAAGTTTGCATTAAACACTTTTAGGATATCGAATGTCTTTACTGAAAAGAAGAAAAATCACACGGAATCCGGCAACTGAGTCTCTCAATCCCCGTAAAGCTCTTTTAAAAGATACAAAAACTACTTATTTAACACAAAAATTTCGTTTTTAATGGCCACCAAGTGAAGAAAAATCACACGGAATTAGGCAACTGAGTCTCTCAATCCCCGTAAAGCTCTTTTAAAAGATAGAAAAACTACTTAATTGAGACAAAAAGTTAGTTTTTAATGACAATCAAGTACAGAAAAATCACACGGACTTAGTCACCTTAGTCTCTCAATCCCCGTAAAGCTATTTTAAAAGATACAAAAACTACTTTTTTAACACAAAAATTTCGTTTTTAATGACTACCAAGTAAAGAAAAATCACACGGAATTAGGCAACTGAGTCTCTCAATCCCCGTAAAGCTCTTTTAAAAGATACAAAAACTACTTATTTAACACAAAAATTTCGTTTTTAATGACCACCAAGTAAAGAAAAGTCACACGGAATTAGGCAACTGAGTCTCTCAATCCCCGTAAAGCTATTTTAAAAGATACAAAAACTACTTATTTAACACAAAAATTTCTTTTTTAATGACCACCATGTATTGAAAAATCACACGGAATTAGTCAACTGAGTCTCTCAATCCCCGTAAAGCTCTTTTAAAAGATATAAAAACTACTTATTTAACACAAAAATTTCGTTTTTAATGACTACCAAGTAAAGAAAAATCACACGGAATTAGGCAGTTGAGTCTCTCAATCCCCGTAAAGCTCTTTTAAAAGATACAAAAACTACTTATTTAACACAAAAATTTCGTTTTTAATGACCAATCAAGTAACGAAAAATCACACGGAATTAGGCAACTGACGCTCTCAATCCCCGTAAAGCTCTTTTAAAAGATACAAAAACTACTATTTTAACACAAAAATTTCGTTTTTAATGACCACCAAGTAAAGAAAAAACACATGGAATTAGGTAACTGAGTCTCTCAAACCCTGTAAATCTCTTTTAAAATATACAAAAACTACTTATTTAACACAAAAATTTCTTTTTTAATGACCACCAAGTAAAGAAAAATCACACGGAATTAGGCAACTGAGTCTCTCAATCCCCGTAAAGATCTTTTAAAAGATACAAAAACTACTTATTTAACACAAAAATTTCGTTTTTAATGACCATCAAGTAAAGAAAAATCACACGGAATTAGGCAACTGAGTCTCTCAATCTCCGTAAAGCTCCTTTAAAAGATACAAAAACTACTTATTTAACACAAAAATTTCGTTTTTAATGACCATCAATTAAATAAGAAACACACGTACTTATGAAACTTAGTCTCAAAATCCCATAAACTATAATTTAAAATATACAAAAATAATTAAATAACATCACAATTTAGTTTTTAATGACCCTCACGGAAAGAAAAATAACACGGAATTAGGTGACTGAGTCGCTCAATACCCTTAAAGATCATTTAAAAGTTACAAAAACTACTCATTTAAAACTAAAATGTCGATATAAATGAACATCAAGTAAAGAAAAATCACACGGACATAGGCAACTGAGTCTCTAAATCCCCGTAAAGCTCTTTTCAAGCTCATATCTTCAAATATCTTAAACTTGTTTATTTTTTGCCTTAATAAAAATACATTACTATATAAGTTAATTTTTAAATATATCACTTTATTATCATAAAATAAAAAATTGGTTTAGCAAATCAGAACACTTCACTAAAAAAACGATAAGACCTCATATAAAAAAAAGTTTTTTTTTTTTAAACTGAAATTCAGTAGCGAACTGAAATCTCCACTTCCAAATTACATTAATTAAGGGGGACGGTCCCCCTCCTCAACGCATCGCTCATTAATAAAAAGTTTTACCTTGTCTCACAACTTTTTTTTTTTTTTTCAAACAATAAAAAACTTTAGCGTAAAGATATAATCATTATGATTTCAAATATATCAGTTTCATAAAGTTTAGCTATAGAGGTCAAAAATTACGTGCTTGAGAAAAATTTGCCTTGTTTTCGAAAAAGGGGGAAAACACCCTATAAGAAAAGTATAGATTTAATTAAAAAAAAATAAAAGGATAACCCTAATATATAATTTAAAACCTCCTATGTTTTATCTACTTCTAATGGAAATTAAAATTTATAATTTAATTTTAAATTACGCCAAAAAAAAAAAAAAAATGGAGGGCCTCTAGGCCCCCCCCTCCCACACTCTTTTTTTGCCCAAGTCCTCCGCCGTGACCTCGGAATTAGACAAACCCCGGTTATAGCACGAGCCTGTGAAATTTAACTCCCCCCCCAAAAAACTCTCACACTCTTTGTAACACGCAATATTTTCATTAAAAGAAGAAAAATACATCATTTTAGGAAAAAGCTTTATTTCTTAATGATAATGAACTGTTTTTCAAAACAATTAAATCTTGTAAACATACCTATGATGGATAGATTTTATTTACATAATAGAAAAAAAGCGTAAACTTTAGCGTAAAGAGTAAATCCTTATGATTTCAAATATATCAGTTTGATCAAGTTTAGCTATAGCGGTCAAAAGTTACGCGCCTGAGAAAAATTCGCATTGTTTTCGAAAAAGGGGAAAAACACCCTCTAAAACTCATAGAAATTTAATGAAAATCACATAATCAGAGAACCCTACTATAGAATTTAAAAGCTCCTATCTGGATCCCCTTTCGAATATAAATTAAAAGTTCTAATGTCCTTTTTAAGTAACCAAAAAAAAAAAATGGAGGGCATCTAGGCCCCCCCCCCTCCCACACTAATTTTTTCCCAAAGTCATCTGCCGTGACATCGGAATTAGACAAACCCCGTTTATAGCAAGAGCCTGTGAAATTTAACCCTCCCCCCCCTCAAAAAAACTCTCACACTCTTTGTAACACGCAAGCTTTTCATTCAAAGCAGAAAAATACATCATGTTAGGAAAAAGCTTTATTTCTGAATGATAAAGAACTGTTTTTAAAAACAATTAAACATTGTAACAAGATCTATTAGTTATGTATTGTATTTACATAGGAGAAAAAAAAGCGTGCTTTGACGTTTTAATCGCCTACATTTTTCATGGTATTATTTGGGTGTAGGGTTGGCGAGGTGGGTGGCGTTCACCCGGAACGGTTAATTGAATCTTCCAACAATGGCATTAATGGTATTTGGGGGGAAATAAAAGAATGAAAAGTGTACTCACATTGAAAAAAGAAAAATCCATTGTTTTCAAAATTTAAAAATATATGGTTTACTATAAACAATGTCTTAATGAATAATTAAAATTGGAAGGCTTTGTAGGGAAATTTTTTCGGTTTTTTTTTTAAATTAAGTACATTGTAGCATGACAAGTTTTTTTTTTTTTTTTTTAGAAAACCGAACAAAAAATTTATTATATTTGAATAACCGCCAAATTTATATAATAGACTTCCACAAAAAAAATCAATGTAATAATAAAAAAAAAATTTATATTCCATGAACTAGAAATCGCGTAAATCTCTTTGAAAGGGTGTAATGCCCTGTTTTACCTACCAGAAAAAACCTGTTTGGTACGGGGGGGCGTTGTAGAATAACATGGTATTTGCTATAGCTTCCATAGAAATAGTACCTTGGTTACTACTCTAATCTAGTCTTTAAAAGTGATCGGCAATTAAAATTTTTAAATTTATTATTTAATTTTAGCCTATTTGCTATAGAAGGGATTTGGTATCTTATTGAATATTTATCTCTTTCACAATTAATCAAAGTGATTCTATATGCTCCAAAACGAGCCGACGAAGAAACGAGTGAGCGAATAGGGGTACTTGGTTTATTTAGGTTTATTTTCTTTAAGAAGTGATAGGCTAGTAGGAATGATGAAACTATGGGATAAAATCCTGAATATGCCCAGAGTAAGGATAACAAAAGCAGCATATTTAGAAGCACTGAGGATCCCAAAGAGTTATACATGGCCATCTCAAATAAAGAAGATATTGGATGATTGTGGATTTTCAGAGCTATGGAATGGTATAGGCTAGGAATTGGGCTAAAGGAACGAGAAGTTGCAAGTAGGGTCAAAGAGAAGTTAAGGGACTATGAGATCCAGGTGTGGCATGTGCGAGTGAATGAGGCCCGATCACTGGAGTTATATGCAAAGGCTAGCGAGCAGTGGGGAGAAGAATTGTATTTTAAGGCGGGGCTTCAAAAGAGGCAGCTAAAGTTTATTATTTGTGTTAGGTCAGATGGGCTACCACTAGCTGAGAGAAGGAAGTAACGTGGAGGGATTAGGCAAGCTTCTGGTCCTTACTTCTCTCCCATGTGCAGGAAAGAGGAAGATTTGGTTAATTTTGTGGGGAAGTGTAGTAAATTAATAGATTTAAGAAAAGAATTCTTTGGGGTTGAGGTTTGGCAGAGAGATGAGATAATAAATTTATTAGCAAGCAAGGATACGGGAGGTATAAAGAGATTCGAAAGGTTCCTGACGATGGATATAGAACATAGAGAAAGGTCTTTTGAAGATTAGGGATGAGGGTGATAGTTCCTTAGCCGATATTATACATTTGTGCCAATTTATGTTTGTCTGAAAGTGTCTTTGTTTTTGTGACCACGGCCCTTTAGGCTTTTGTGTCAAAAATTCTATTCTACTCTACTCTATTTTATTTTAATGCTTGATCCACTACCTTTACATTCCTCTTATTTTCATATTGATCTATCACTCAGATAAATCTTGTAAAAGCCCTTTCTCCTCTTTATTTAACCCTTCTCACTAATATTCCTAGCTCTGTTCTTAACTTTCTTCCCTATGACACCATCAGCAACTTAAAAATTATTTTCCTAAAATTATTCCATTCATCTTGTACATTGTCAAATTTTAAACTCTCCAGTTTAATATTCAACTCTTTCAATATTGAACTTTAATATTCAACATCAAGTCATGACTAAACAGTCCGATTAATTGAGTGGCAAATGTTTAAATGGTACGGTTAAATGGCGGGAGTAAGAATGACTCTCTTATTGGACAAATACTTGTGTGTTAGTTTTTGGAAGAGCACGCCAGCCTAGAGTCTCAGGTTGACCAAAAATTCCGGAAGGTTACCCTTCCGAAATTTCAGCTTTAAATTAATCTTAGATACTACTAGATGGTGATATTTACTCTCAACATCAATAACAGCACTCCTTTACACCCTAGTATCGTGTATTGATCCATCCAGTCTTTGGTTTACAGTAACCTAATCAAGAAGGCTAGTGTCTTACCATCCATCATGTGAATATCCTGTTGACTAATTGGCCATTTTATGACCAAATACTGTATTGGTTATAACTAGATTGTTATACCTAAAAAATTGCATTATTCTGTAGCCATTACTATTTTCTTTTCCTACACCAAATTTACCCTGGCTAGGGTAATTCTATCCCTATTTCTACCAGCCTGGGTGTTAAAATCTCCTAATAAATTCACCATATTCCTACCTGGGACCCTGTTCCTTTGTTTCTGTAACTGTAAGTGAAATTAATCTGAATCACTACTATCTCCGTCAGTCCGTTACAAGGGGCATATGTTACGATGATTGATACGCTGCAATTTTTTAATCAACAAATTATTGATTAGCAAGAACATTCTATTATTAATACCTTCCTAGCCTAAAAAAGACTCAGCAGATTTTTTATTCACCATGAACCCTATTCCCTGCCTATTTACCCCATCCTTCCTGCCTGAGTAAACAAAGTCTATATCACCTAATTTTATGTTTCCCATCACTGGGGTGTGAGTTTCTTAAACTCTTAATTAGTCAAATTCGAAGTGCTGAAATCTTCAGTTAAAATGTTGATACGATAGTTATTTTTTAACGTCGTAGCTTCCAAGGTGTAATTTTGATATTTTTTAAATTATTGGAATTGTTTTGTTCTCAGGAAAAGCAATGTTCCTGGAAACCGGGGCAGGACGGGGACCAACACATATTTTCAGGTCTACAGCAAAGCGCTTAAGCTGGATTAGAAGCTAGACAGCAAGAAGTCCCTGGGATCTCCAGCATAAATGGAGGCATACTACCTGCCGCAGTTGTCCTCCTATAAAGAATCCTCCCACGAGGCTCTTTTGCTTCACCATGCAATTTAACCCGTTGGCTCCTGCCAACGGAACGAAAGTGAATTATAGCTCTTAATAGATCTAGCAGATTATTTAGTTAGCACGTAATTTTAGCTACCTGTGAATATTTACTTTCGAAAGGATAATCTTCATATCGAAAACAAAAGGTCATAACTACATTTTAAGGGTTAGGCAGCCACTATTATCAAACAGTTCGTGGTAACGAACTGTAAGTTAGGAGCGACCCGGCTCAATGGTAACCGAAAATCTAGAAAACGGGTTTTTGATACCAATAGATAAATCAAAAGAATCAGATTTCAATGCTGATTTCAAATATACAATTTTCATCTAGTCTAGTGCTATCCATCAAAAATTACGCACCTGAGAAAATTTGGCTGATTTTCAAAAAAAGGAGGAAAGACCCCCTAAGAGTTATGAAACCTTAATGAAAATCACACCATCATATTCAGCGTATCAGAGAACCCTACTGTAGAGGTTTTAAGCCCCTATTTACAAAAATATGGAATTTTGCATTTTCTGCCAGAAGAAAGATCACGGTTGCGTGTTTATTTTTATTTATTTTTTTTTTCCCAGGGGTGATCGTATCGACCCAGCGGTCCTAGAATATCGTGGGAGGGCTCATTGGAACGGAAATTAAAAGTTCTAGCTCCCTTTTAAACTGCCCAAAAAAATTGAGGTCAACTAGGCCCCCTCCCAAGCTTATTTTTATCCCAAACTCACCTAATCAAAATTTTAAGAGAGCCATTTTGTTCAACATGGTCGAAAATATGATAAATATGTCAGTTAGAATGACTTAATCCCCCTAAGTCCCCAGAGGGGGGGCTAAAAGTTATGAACTTTACCCAATGTTAACATATAGTATTGGTTATTGGGAAGTATACAGAAGTTTTCAGGAGGTTTTTTTCTGGTAGTGGGAGGGAAGGGTGGGTCGGGGGTTATGTTGGAGGATCTGTTCATGAAGGAAGTTTTCATGGGGGAAGGGAAATTGCCATGAAGAGGGCGCCGGACTTGCCAGTATTATTTATTGGTTATTGGGAAGTATACAACCATTTTCAGGAAGGATTTTTCTGGAGGGGGGGGGGCTAGAGGAGGGGGTTACTCTGGAGAATATTTCCGTGAAGGATGTTTCTTTGGGGTAAGGGACATTTCTATAAAGGGGGTGCCGGATTTCAAAGCATTATTTAAAAAACAATCAGAAATTAAATAAAAAAAAACAAGTTTTTTCAACTGAAATGTAAGAAGGAATATTAGAACTTAAAACGAACAGAAATTATAACGTATGAAAGGGGGTTCTCCCCCAAGTCAATACCTCGCTCTTTACGCTACAGTTTTTTTTAGTGCTTTCAAAAGAGCTATATATTATAATTAAACGGCATTTGTGATTAAGTGTTTTTTTAATAAAATTTTTTTTTAACTTTTAACATAAAGAGCTTGTTATTGACTATGGGGACAACACCCTCATATACGTAATAACATATACGTAATAAAAAAAACAATAAAGAAACAAGCGATACGGCTCAATAGTAATCGAAACTTTTAAAAACGGAATTTTGATGTCATTAAATGTATCAAAAGAATGTGTTTATAATGCTGATTCTAAATATATAAATTTTATTAAGTTTAGTATTACTCATCAAAGGCTACGAGCCTGAGAAAATTTACTCAATTTTTTAAAGAGGGGGGAAACATCCCCTACAAGTGAAAGAATTTGAATGAAAATCACACCGTCAGATTCAGCGTATCAGAAAACCCTATTACATACGTTTCAAGCTCATATCTGCAAAAATCTGCAACTTTGTATTTTTTGCCAGAAGAAAAATATACGAATATAGAAGTTAGTTACGTAAGTTAATTTGTAAAGACATCCATTTAGAAAAAGAAAAGTAAAATTTTTATACAAATAGAAGCTGCATTAACTAAAAAACGATCAGAAATTAAATAAAAAAAAACAAGTTTTTTAAACTAAAACTAAGGAGCGACATTAAAACTTAAAACAAACAGAAATTATTCCGTATATGAAAGGGGCTGTCCCCTCCTCAACGCCTCGCTCTTTACGCTAAAGTTTGAATCTGTCTCACAAGTTTATTTTTTAAAACAATAAAAAAATTTTGCGTAAAGAGCGAGGCGTTGAGGAGGGGACAGCCCCTTTCATTTACGGAATAATTTCTGTTCGTTTTAAGTTTTAATGTCGCTCCTTAGTTTCAGTTTAAAAAACTTAATTTTTTATTTAATTGGTGAAAAGACTACCTGTTGAGTTAAGAGGAGTCAAAGTGGATTTCTTTTCATGGATTTACCCTCCACTCTGACAAACTCCCTCCATTCCATCAACTATGAGTGTTACCATACTAAATGTCTTTTAGCTTATGGTACTTCTTAGCTTATTTATTCAGACAAAATACACTGAAACCTTCATAAAAAACAATGTTGAGGCAAATATATTCAAATTTTGAACGGTGGGGAGTGTTTTCTTCAAACTTCCGAACCGTTTAAGTAATGATGTAATTTAATAATACTAATAACCTGTTTTTGTTCCCTTTATCACACTGCAATAACATGGCTATTGTCAAACAAAAGTACAAAAAAGAAAAGCACAAAAAGACACAGCACCAAAAAACCCAAATGATGAGTCATTACCTCGACTTCAGGACACTATTGTTGTAACACCTGACGTAGTAGGGCAAGAACGAGTTTAAAAGTTTTGTCATTGAGTGTGTAGGCAGGCACTCTAACAGATTTTTCCCTCTTTCAGAGTTGCCAACCTTGTTTTATGTTCATGGGTCTCTGAAGTAATTGGAGGCAGGGTATCTTGGTGGTTGAGGATTTCAGGATGTGAGCTCTAAACTTCAGCAGCATTTCATGCCTCCTTTCATCCAGGGTTGGGAGTTTCAGTTAGCTCAAGCTTTGTTCACAGTTTTTGTGTTTTGGGCCAAGAATTATTTTGCAGGCTCTCTTCTGAATTGTTTTCAGTTGGTTTCTATGTTTCTCTGTAAGTGACAGGCGCCAAATAGCAGGGGTGCCAGTGCATTATTACGGGCATAACATAAGTTTTATAGCACGAAAGAAGGAGTTACTCAATCACTCTAAACCTTCTAAGATTTGCGAAGGATTTTAGAAAACCAGCAGCTTTTGGTATGATCTGGCTGATGTGATCTCTGGAAGAGATTGTCACTTAAAGTGGGACCATGTTTTTTTACTGATTTGTCTGTTTGAAGAGGTGCAGATTCGTCTATGCTCTTCCTCTCCAGGAGTTTGACACGCATTACACAGCTTTTCTCGAGGTTTAGCTGGAGATTCACTTGATCGGCTTGATGTTGAAGCTCTGCAACCAGGGGTATGAGTTGGCTGGGTGTTTGTGACAGGAAGTGTAGCAGGCTTAGTGAAAGATCATCTGCAAATTTATACCTCTGTGTGTGTTGCCTCATCAGTCGGTTGATGAATATCACAAATAAGATGGAACCTAACTTACTTCCTTGGGCCGCTCCACACGTGATGTCTTGGAAATTGGATGTTTCCCCATTTTCAAGTTGCACGCACTATTGACGACCTGAAAGGAAACTTATGATGGTTCATAAGAGAAACTACGAGACTTTCAGGGCACGAGCTTCGTAAATTACAGTCTAATCATCAAGTAGATCGGACGCTTTCATGAAACCAGATGATTGTTTCAGCAAGGGCCTCAGAATTTTCTAGGTGTTCTAGTAGATCATGAAATCATCTGACCAGATAAAGTGTTGTGCTGTGTTTTCGACGAAAACCAAACTGCATAGAATCGATTTTTGGAATGATGGGTGTCTTTGAAATTGGCTTAGGATCGGATGATAAGGTTGGTGATGTTTTCTATGGAATTGGTGTAATAATGCCTTTTTGAACTTATCTGGGAAAATGCCTTCCAGTAGGCACTGGTTATACCCCATAGCTAATAATATAGCCGCTAATGAGAAGCATGCATGTATCAGCCTTGTAAGAATTTCACCAGGGTACGAGGCTTTCCTAATGTCTAGGTTGTCTAGTTTTTCTTGGACCTGCAAAAATATCATTATAGGGATGTTTTCAATTGGACCAGTCTGCAGCAAAATCTTGAGGGGAGGGTGTTGGAGGAAAAAAATTTAAAAGTGTGCATTAATTTTTTCTGCGGTTATATTGTCTCCTTGCTGGTCTCTCAGGGTGGTTTTAGACTTCTGCTGTCGCATTAGTTTCCGTATAGTTATTTGGAACTTCCTTGGGTCACTGACTGAATATTTAGCGAAAATTTTATGTCCATACAGACACCTAGCTTGTTTTAGCAGTCTTACTACTATGTTTATCTTCCGTTTATATTCGTCAGAGTGTGGCTTTGTCTCATAAAACATGTCTCGCTCTGCCATTGCTGCTGCAAAATTTGTCCCGCCAGGTACTACCCCAAAAGAGATAATTACAGGTAGCCCCCATTTCACAGAAGCTAAAAGATATGGCACTTCACAGACAGTTCAACTTGTTTTTGCAAATGCATTATCACGGGATAGGGCTATCCGGCATGGTATCTATGTTGAGTACAGTCATCTAAAAGTAACAACGTTCCAAAAATCCCGAAAAGGTGCTTCAGGTGCCAGTCTTTCGAAAATATGGCACGAGTATGCAGCAATAACCCTGCTGCCCCTGTTGTGTAGGGCCCCATGAATCAACAAGAGAAACACTATATCGATCAAACAGGGTCAAGCGTGCCCTCTGTCCCGACGAGATCTGCCCTAATCTTCCCAGCCGTTAAAAAAGCCATGAACAAAGCGTCTCAACCCTGAAAATAAATAATTTAAAGGTCTTTTGCCGAAATATATACGGACACAACGCTGCGGAAATAGGCTACCTGAGCAGAATTTGCTACGATTATAATGTAATTTGTGTGCAAGAGCACCTTTTTACCAAGGACAATTTTGCTTTGTTCCTGTCCTTTCCGCGCAAATCGGTTTTCATAAATGAAGCCAAACAACAATTTAAGCGTGGAAGACCTAGCGGCAGCACTGCTGTTACAGTCGAAGACAAGATCCCCTGTAGGCTGTAGGAATCGGGCGACTTCTACACTTCTGTGGAATTGTTAGGGCCAACTAGCTTTTTCCACATCAATGTGTATCTTCCAACAAACCTGAATAACGATCGTTCTGAGAAACACTATGCCGAAGCGTCTAGCCGTTTAAGCCGACTATTGTGTAAAATCGGCAACAGACGCTTTCTGATTTGTGAAGACTTCCAGTGCAACCCCTCCTTACCTGGTAAACAAAAAGACATCCTTCTATCAGCAGTCCCGGATGGAATTTGGTGGAAAAACACCAGCAGTTTACATATATACGCAATAATGGCTCTATGAGTAATATTGATCATGTGATAACAAACTTTCCGCTCATAAAAAATATAAGCGTTGACTCCGAGCATACCTGAAGCGACCATTTAGGTCTATCTTTCAGTGTCCCTTTTCAATCTACTACCAACTGCGCAACCAAGAAAAACTTTATGAAAACTGAGTGGGAAAAAATTGACACGGTGATGTATCAACACACTTGTGATGAAATCCTGAACAAAGTTAAAGTGCCCTACCAGCTACTTGTGTACGGTGTCCAAGATTCGGTCACTTTAAAACATCTATTATACGAAAACTTTTCACGCCATAAAAACCACAGAAAAGTTAGCCGTCCCCTGTAATAAGGTCTGTTTTGGTTCTCAAAAACCAGGTTGGGACATCTGTCCCCTGGTCAAACAATCAATAAAACTTGCTAAGTTGTGGTACAATACCTGGAAGGAATCCGATAAGCCCAGATCTGGAGAGATCTTCCAACTATTTCGGAGAACAAAGAAGGACTATTTAAATCTAACAGAATGACTGAAAAGTGAAAAAGCTAATAAGGTTTCAGAGCAAGCCTAAAAAAACCCGAAACTTATGTGGAAGTTCTTCAAGAGATCCCAGTTCTGTAGAAAAACGTGCTCATCTGACATTCCGGAAGAGGAATGGTTAAGGCATTAATTTACAGTGTTTGGTTCCAAAGATCCGCAGCTTGAACGGGATTGTGATAAATTCCTAAACGAAAAATCCAAAACCTTTTTAAAAGTGCGAAATACCTTTGTGATATCTAAATTGGTTGTAGCTATAACAGTTTGTAAGTTAAAACATCGAAAGGCACCTGGTCTCGATGGTATTTTTCCGGATAACCTAAGGCATGGCAATGAACTCTTATTTGAGCATATCACGCTTCTGTTCCAGATATGAGTCGATTGCGGTATAGTCCCCAGCTCATTTTGCGCTGATTTTGTGTAAAATATCCCCAAAGAAGGGGAAAACCGAAATCAGTGCACAGGATATAGACCAATAACCGTTTCAAGTGTTCTCAGTAAATTCCTCGAGCTACTTGTCCTTCTAGATATTTTGGGGAAGTCTAGGTAGGATTATCATCAGTTCAGATTCCGACGAAACCTGAGCTGCGCGTTTGTACATAGGCTTTTAAAGAAAGATATTAACAAAGACCACATTATGGGATCCTCCCTCCTTATGTGCAGCGTAGACATCTCGGCTGTATTCGATTCAGTTGTGCAGTTTCAGGTGTTTCTTAAATTACTCGAATGTGGTGTGAATGCTAATGTCTTAGCACTTTTATTTTTCTGGTACTCAGACAATTTTGTGAAAGTTAGACTGACAGGGGATTACCTGAGCAGACTGATTAGAATTGTTCGAGGTCTTAAACAAGTATCTGTGCTAAGCCCCATCCTGTTTAATACCCTGACATCTGGAATAACAAATACCGTTACTGGAGGATTCAGCATCAATCTATGTGACCTCAGCCTGCTTTCGTATGCTGACGACCTGCTGATTTCAAGCCGCAGCCTTACTTCTCTACAAGAAAATATTGACCGCCTGATAACTGGTTACAAAAATATCGGTCTAAAGATCAACCCGCTAAAGACGAAGTTCAGGGAATTTTGTCCCTTAGCAAGCAAGCAGCAAAGCAGTGGCCATACCTATCTGATAGTTGAACAATGAACATTTTTCCCGGAAATACCATGAAGAACCTGGGAATAACGTACGGTCATGATGTAAGTCGTTTGCTAATAATTGAGAAAATTACCAAGAGTATTCGTTCAAGTTACGGGAAGCTTGTCTGTCTGAAATTTATTTTAAACAGGAAGATTCTTGCAAAGCTTTACGCAGCGGTTGCTCTCCCTCACCTGCTTCATTTATCTCCGCTATGGGACTGGGTATGGGACTCTCGCAAACTGACAGAATAAAACTCCTGTCTGTATACTGCAAATACCTCAAGTTTTTGCTTCAATACCCGCTCTACGAGATAAACACATTCGTTCTAAGATCTCAAAAAATGGTAGACCCAATTGTCGTTGTGCCATCTACAGGAACAAGTACAGAAAAAAAGGCGTTGGAAACATTGTTCAATTTTTTGCCTCTACATCTGATCTACGAGTGCGAATGAAGAAGTTACTACTTAATTTTGTTCTTTGATGTAGAATGTTCTTGTTTTTTCCCTTTTCTTCTTTTTATTACTCTGCTTTTTTATCTGTTTTTGTATGAGCAGGCAAAAATAAAATTAATATTGTTATTATTATTTAATTGTCGGAGAAACCCATGGTTTATTCTGTGCCCTAAATCTATCTCGCTTTAGAATCTAACGAATTTTCCAGGTAATATAAATCTTCATCAAAACTAACAGATTCCAGCAACTGGCCCTGGGTTTAATTGGGAGCTGCCCCAGTGATACCAATAAAAGCAAGAACACCATTGTGTTTAATATGCGTTTTGTGTCAACTGAGTAAGTTGGAAATCTAGCAGTATCGGCATAATATTACAAAAAACAGGTCAAATACCAAACTAAGCATTTAGAATAGACAAAAAAAGTCAAAGAAATAGTTAGCTTTCTTTTTTATTTTAAGCAGTCATTTTGTCTTCGAACGAATCTGCTAACTGAATACAAAATAAAGTGGACAATAAGTTTTCACATAAACAGCTAAGTAAAATTAAAAAATTTATATTGGTTTAGTTAATTTATAAGACTAGCCCATTTGCACCACATCCCCAAAACTGTTTAATGGCTAAGGAAACACTAGGCTAACATACATACACAAGTAAAATAAATGAAAGAATGTCATCTTCAGACGTAGAACATTGTGCCACACTGCCATCTTCAAATGAAAGACATTGGTTTGGTCTTAGAGAACTTTTTCAGCATCTCCGTCTGCTGTCGAGGGTTGTATATTCCCCTACGTATCATGCTGGAAAAAGAAAATAGGGTCATTTTATTGCTTAACATACAATTTTTGCGGGAATGGGTGTGATGGGGTTCACTCTATTTAAAACCTTTAACTGTCAATCAAATAGGTACGAAACACAGTCTATTTAATTTCTAATTTTGCACTGAGGGGGATCCTCTTGTAAATACCTCAACTGTTCTATATAAGGCTCGTTTCTTTTCTTGCCTTGCCTTAGATCCTCCTGCGCCTTCAGATGTGATAATGGTTTCCAAAAAGAGTTACCAGTATTCCCTCATTGCTGCATCCACCCAGAAAGCTTCCTATTTGGTGTTGAACAAGCTATTGAAATTTGTCTGGTCAGCTCAGTAGCTGCACCGTTGGGTGCTTTGGGATGTCGTTTTCTTCTTTTATTACTTAGTGACCGTTAGAGGACGACCTTTGGTAGTTGAATTATGTGCATTCGAATAACGTGCTCGAGGTATCTTCACTTCGGGATTTGATCACTTCCTTTTATAAGTGTATGAAGGGTTTTGGGTTCAGTGGAAATTTAAAATTCCTCTTAGACCCTTGCTTTCGAACGCAAGGAGCTTATTTTTAGGTTATTGGTCTAAATGCCACATTCTGGAGTCATAGCAAAGTGTCGAAGGACGTTGCTGTTGAACATCCTCTTCTTAATAAGAAAACATATTTATTTCAAAATCGCTATAACCAGCCTTGAAAAGACGAATAAATTTAGGAGCAAATAAACAAAACAGGACAAAATAATTAAAAAAGCTTAACAACAGCGATACACATAAAAAAAATGGTAAAAGAACACAATAACTAAACTGTCAGAATCAATAAATTATTCATTAGTCAATAATTAAACCAGTTATTATATTATATCCTTCAACAAAATATATATAGAGCTCATAAGCATGACCTGCTTTATAAGAGTGGCAAGTTTAGACGAAAAGAGCTTGATTTTATTTAAATAAAGCGATAAGTGACAAAATTACAAAATAAAATGCAATAAAATACCAAAATCATGATAAACCAATTTGGAATAAATGCAAGTGAAATTTCAGTTCATTTTAAAAACTTAGCTATGAAACCATGAAATCACGGATCAAAAACAAACAAAAGACTACCGAAACGTTCAATACAGCTTATTGCAACTGTTCGTTTCTCACGGAAAAAGATTTCTGATTGGTTGAAGGTCATTTTGCGACGAGACATTCAACCAATCAAAAGTCTGTTCCATCATCAAGCCAGCAAAAATTAATGGGGCTGGCTCTATTGAACAAAGGGTTACCTCATGATCCAATACAATTTGAAATTGTATTTGCTTTTTTATTGTTTAAATAGCCAGTAAAATCAGATCATTAAAATGATAACACAATTACTTAAAATTAATCACATTCAATCTACAAGATTTGTTTAAGCAAAGGCTGTTTAAACAGAAACTGTTATGGGCCGTTTTTTTTAAACGAACTTAGACATATAGTCTATTTTGATAAAACGGTGCCAGATGCGCAATAATTGGACTTTGGATTAAGTTGTCATATTGTTTTGAATTCAATTGGCAAATGATTCAAAATTTACAGGTTTTAATCAACTAGATTCAGTTGATGCTTTTAAATTTCAATCAATTCAGTTAACTAATAGTTAGAATGGCCTTAACTTACATGCGGAAGATGCTATGACCAGACGTTCATATTCTAAATTGTTATCAAATGAATTACCTTTAAGAGTTGAAACCCCCTCCAGCTAAAAGGAAGCAAAACTTATATACATGTGGCTTCTTCTGCGAAACTGCATGAGAAGTTTGAGAAACAGTAAAGGATTCAAGGGAACTATCCTTTAACTCCAGCTTTGACGCAGACAATATTTATATTTTATGGAAGATGGAGAGAGGTGGAGAGGGAGGTGAGGGGGTGGAGGGTGAGGGAGATGAGGAAAGGGTAAGGGTGCTGAAACACATTAATCCAATCATTGCGCATCTGTTGACTGACAAAAATTTACCAATATAATAACAAATGTGAAAACAACAGCAAAAATAAAGAATTTGACAACAAAAGTTTTATAATGGGTGAAATTAGAAAATTCACCTTTTTATTTGAGGTAATTAAACAAATAACTTTACAAAACAGGTGTTTTTTAAGGAAAAGTAAAGATCTCAATTAAAAACCACTACTAATAACAACTCATCGCAGCACCAAGCCACCTGGGATCAACACTGCTAAACAAACTCCTCCTCTATCACAATCTATTCAAAGCATCTCTCTTTACAACCTCCCTAGAAGTTATCATTTTCCTTAAATCTTTGTTTATGACATCCTCCCGCTCTAAACGCGGACGACCTGTTTTCCGCTTAGGCCTTGACAGTTGACAAAAAAGGACAATCTTCGCCAATCTGCTATGCTTCATCCAGAGAACGTTCCCAAGCCATCTCAACTCTTCTCTCATTGTAGCCTCAGAAAGCTGGATAGAACCGCAATTTTCATACAGCCTACTGTTTGGAATGCAATCAGTCGGCCGGGTATCCAGAACAATCTGTTGGCAATTTCTCTGGAAAACATCTACCAAAATTTTATCCGTTTTTCGGAGCGCCCATGCTTCAGAACCGTGTTTCTGAAAAACTGGAGATAAGTGGCAATAATTTCTTAAAATAATTAGACTGTAAAGTGGCCAGGAATTGCTACCGAAAAATCAATGAAAACCCAAAGAGATTTATCTTAAAACTGAAGACCAGCAGAAATAAAGTCCTATAATAAGTCCAACTTAAAACGGTCAGAAATTACTATCAAAGAATAAAGGAAATCCTTAAAGAAAGGAAATTAAAATAAAGAATTACATCAAACATAAAGGTACGATATAAAATCAAAATTAATACTGAATTCAAAGTTAAATTGAATAAAATTGACTACAAAAAGAAGTTTCAATTTGATACCCTTAGGTGATCTTGAGAAGTCTCATCTTAATACACTTAGCCGTGCCTGAAATGGCGGAGACACATGATTTTGACAACCCGGATGCATACATTCTGTTTTGATTTGGTTTATTATCCCCTTTAAGATTCTAATGAAGCTTTACAATGATACACTTAGCCATTTCCGATATATTGCATTTTGACAACCTGGATGCAAAAAATTACTTTTTAATTTAGTTCAGTAGTCTCATTCAAAATTTTTAAGAACTTTTTACTTAATGCCCTTAAAAGTTTCACTGAAGCTATAGATTACTTCTTTCGGCAACCTCGATGCAAGCGGTGCCTTTTGGCTTAGTTACTCATTCCCTCAACATTGCTTGAAAAATTCAACCTAAAAGCCTTGGCTATTCCTGAGATATTGCACATAGGTTCTTTTGGCAATTTAGATACCTCTAACATCCTTTGACTTAGTTCAACATCCCTTTTGACATTCCATAAAACTTTGAACATAATCCCCTTTACTGTTCCAGGAATTTTGAAGATACACCCTTTTGGTAACCAAGATGTACATAGTGCCATTAGATTTAATACGACATTTCCCAAAGAATTCCCTCAGGATTTCAACTTATGATTATTGGCTGATCCTGAGATCGTGTAGATACAACCTTTTGACAATTTGGACACATATAGTGTCATTTGATTTAGCTCAGCATCCTCTCAAAATTCCCTAAGAGTTTCAACTTGATACTTCAGCTAATACCAAGGTATTGAAGATACAGCCTTTTGACAACATGGATTCTTTTAGTGTATTTTGACCTAACTCAACATCTCCCAAAATATTCTCTAAAAGTTTCAAAATTTATACCATCAGCTATTTATGGAGTATTGGAAATAAGCCTTTTTGATAACCAGAATGCACATAGTTGTTTTGATTTAGTTCAACATCCCCCTTAACATTCACTAAAAACTTCAACTTACTGCTTGTAGCTGTTCTTACTTATTGCACTTACGCCCTTTCATAACCTGGATGCGAATATTGTCTTTTGATTTAGTTAAGGATTCCGTGAAAGTTTGAACTTAACACACTTAACTATTCAAAAGATGTTACAGATACGCCCTTTTGAGTGTCATTTGATTTAGTTCAATATTTACCTCCGCATTTCCTTAGAGTCAGAGGCAACGCTATAGCGATGCTTATAGTAAAGGTCATACGGCTCCTATGTTTTATTATTATTATTTATTATTCCTTTTTTTCCTAGAAACACTTCATATGGAAGGGGTTGTCGCAGAAACTTCAAAGGGGGCTCATTCGAATGGAAATCGAGATTTCTAGTGGCCTTTTTAAGGGTCAAAAGGGATTGGAGGGCAACTAGCCCTCCCCCCACGCCCAGCCTATCATTCCTCCAAACCCATCCGATCAAAATTTTGAGATAACCGTTTTGTTCAGCGTAGTTGACTTCCAGATAGAAAATATGTTTTTGAGGAGGACACTCCCTCACAACCCTCAGGGCAAGGGTTTTAAGTTATACCCGGGGGCAGTAAAAAGGGGGGCGCTACTTCGGTACGTACCACGTGGTTTATGGTTTTTGTCAGTGAGAATGAAAAAACATAATTTTTCTCACTTGAAAAAACAGGGATTTTCTCACATTTATGGTTGTTTCTTGGACGGTTATGTGTGTTGGTCAATTTATTTGATGTTTTTCTCGGATGTCAACAGTAATTCATGTCTGTTTTATGGTTTTTGTCAGTGAGAATGAAAAAACAGGAACTTTCTCACTTTGATTGATGTTTTCTGGATTATTGAGTCTAACGGGGGTACCGGATTCAATTACCTCTTCTTTCAAGATCTTGTCGTTGTTGTTGTTTTGGCCAAGTGCACGCTCGAGGCAAATGTTAAGACCTAACGGATTAGGAAACAGTTAGATCACGTGTTTCCTTCTCAGCCAATCAGCGAGTCGGATACATCTCCTTTCTCAGCCAATGAGAGCCTCGCTTACATATGGTTTTCCCCGTTACATAACAATTCACCCTTGAGATTTCGTATATAACGGACATGCATTGTTATTAAATTATCAGAAATTATTTTGACACAGTTGAAACAACAAGAATGGATACTCTTGATGAGCTTGAAACCTTGACAGCCACAATTTGCAATGTAAGTTCTGTTTTAGTACATTTTTTTTCCAAAATAAAATAATTATCCTCGGTCACTCTTCATTATACCTTAAGTCCCCCCCCTCCCATAAAAAACACACATCAATCTATCATCTTTATACTCGATAGAAAACATACAATGAGTTTTTTTTACCCTAAAAACCAAATCACACCCCCATTGTTTTACAACGATAATTATAGCAAATAGAAATAATTCTCTTTTCGATAAATTTTGGCTTTTCTCTATTGTGATTTAAAGAGTCCACTGACTTCTGTCAATTCTTAATGCATTATGCTGCTCTGTTTTGACATAATGAGTTTGTCTCCCCTTTTCCTGTGTGTTTACGAACGCGGCGCCAAGTCAAAGGAACTATTTCTCCGTTAAATTAAAACACATTTTCAGACAATTGCAATAATTAAGCATAGTCCTATGCAATCTGTATTTTGGAGAAGTGAAACGGATTATTTTCAAAGAGATTGGAGACCTATCTGCTGCATGGGGTGATATCTTTTGCGTGGGGTGGGGGTATTTTCCTTGTCTTTTCTCCGGGAAATGTTCCGTGGGGATTATTGGCCTCGGGCTGTATTGTCTGGGGTGGGGGTAAATACCAGCTACCGAAAAAGGATAAGGAAAGATAAAAAAATACCGCTAATACTTTAAATGCGTCAAACGAGGTATTGCAATAATTAAGCGTAGTCCTATACAATCTATATTTTGGAGAAGTGAATCGGAGTATTTCCAAAGAGATTGGTGACCTCTCTATTACAGGGGTTGTGCGTGGTCGCGAGGGGAGGGGTTATTTTCCAGGTCTGGTCGCATTGGTATTGTTCGGGGGTTTTAATGGCCTCGGGCTCTTATGGCTAAGGGTGGGGAAAATTTCCGGCTATCAAAAAATGATAAGGAAAGATAAAAAAATTACCGCTAATACTTTAAATGCGTCAAACGAGGCATTGCAATAATTAAGAATAGTCCTATACAATCTGTATTTTGGAGAAGTGAAACGGAGTATTTTCAAAGAGATTGGAGACCAATCTGCTGCATGGGGTGATAGCGTTCGGGTGGGGAGGGGGTATTTTCTATGTCTTTTCTCCGGGATATTGTCCGTGGGGATTATTTTCCTGGGGCTGTATTTTCTGGGGGTGGGGGTAAATACCAGCTACCGAAAAAGGATAAGGAAAGATAAAAAAATACCGCTAATACTTTAAATGCGTCAAACGAGGTATTGCAATAATTAAGCGTAGTTCTATGCTATCTCTATTTTGGAGAAGTGAAACGGATTATTTTCAAAGAGATTGGAGACCAATCTACTGCATGGGGTGATATCTTTCGGGAGGGGAGGGGGTATTTTCCATGTCTTTTCTCCGGGATATTTTCCGTGGGGATTATTTTCCTCGGGCTGTATTTTCTGGGGGTGGGGGTAAATACCAGCTACCGAAAAAGGATAAGGAAAGATAAAAAAAATACCGCTAATACCTTCAATGCGTCAAACGAGGCATGCTCAATGCAGATTAACACCAGAAAAGAACAGAAACGCCTAAAAATGAGAAAGAAAAAGGAATTGCAACTAATCATAGGCAGAGCGCTAGTGCTGCCTAAGTAAAGAACGATGTGGGCACAATATGTTGTTTTTGGGTTTTTTCTTCATAGCCGGGCACTTCGTATAGAAGGAGTCGTCACAGAAACTTTGAAAAGGGCTCATTTGATTGGAAATTAAAGTGGCTAGTGCCCATTCCCAGGAGGGGGCGTGAAAACTATTGTTTTAACTTTGATATGCAAGACTAGAAAGAATAGTCTTTAGGAGTTGCATGAAGCTTATATTATGCGTAAATTGAATAGCATTTTTAACCTATGATTGCAAAATTTAGGCCTATAGGCTGCTGGGTTAACGATCTTTTTTATCTAATTTAAAGCCTATATCTAAATACCCTCTGATTCTTGAGCTTATAACATTTCGAAAGTTATGCTATGGGTTTTTACTTTTTGCTTTGCTGAAAAGGGGTGGAGGAGGGGGCTTCTTTGAGATAAATGCTTTTCTAGACAAAATTATGTCTGACAATAAATTCTGTAGAAGGGGGTACTAATTTTCAGTCTGTAAAAAAAGGGGGAAATTATTTTTCTATACTAAATTTTTTCTCTTCTTTAAGGACAATGGTGAAGAATGTGTGCCACCTCCCACTAAGAGAGCACGGGGTCAAGGTAAAACCCCTACGAAGGCAACAGTATTTCAATATGGCCGTTGGCCGAAACCCCCCAGCTCCACGCTGCCTGCCCAAGTTCCATCTGTGCAGGCAACAATGCAACCTGGCAGAAAATTAGAGAGCGAGTGGGCAGCTGCTTTCCATGGACCTTCAATATCTGTCCCGTCTACACAAGAGCGTGATGTTACTGCAACGTCCATCCTCCAACACGCGCTACCCGGGCCATCTGGCACTCAAGTCCAGCCAGGATTTGCAAATGTGAGCATTTTTACCTCTACTTATAGAAATATATATATATATATCTATTTCTTCTTCCAATGTTTTTTTTTAGTCTTTTCTTTTTCACTATTTTTCAACGCTGTGTAAAAGTGTCTCTCACAGATATTTAAAAAATGCTATTTTATCTATAGTCCTACACCCCTTGTTTTAAATTTCTCTGCTCACCCCCTCTCTCGGAGATATCTAAATATAATGTGTTTTTTTTGCAAAGAAACCACTCTTTTTCTAATCTCAATTTTTCTCTGTCCCCCCCCCCCATTGTAGGCATCTTCGCTATTTTCAACCTTATAATAATATTTTTAGCTAATTTTCTAGTTTACTGCTAATGCTCACCATTTGAAACTCAAAATGCTATTTTTCGCCGTGAAGAATATTAGTTTTAATTTTTGCTATACGTGTTCCACACAAGCATATAAATAGATCTGTTTCATCCCCTTTTCCTATTTTGTTCTATCATTAGCAACGGTTAGTGGTTAGGCCGCCAAGTCTAGGCTTTCAATGCTTTTTATGTAATTCTGTTGTTTGGCCAAGAAAATAGTGGAATTGTCTTGCAAAATTAGCGATAGATATTTAGAACATTGGAATTATATGTAAGAGCGAAACAAGTTATACCCCCAAAAATAATAATTGCTATTTATGATATTGCTGAAAAAAGGGGACATGCCTCAATTCTATCACCACCAAAGTGAAAAAAAACTGTTTCTTCACGCGTTGGTGAACGGGTATGGGAGCCGGGAATTCGTCGCTAAGAAAAAGATGGCTTTTTGCGCCACGGCGCAGGCCGGGAAGCGCCGGTTGGCCCAGGACGTGCCGAAGGAAGCACCGCGGGAAGCGCCGCTGCTCCTGGCCGTGGGAAGCGCCGCGGGACACGCCGCGATGGCCTCTAATCCAAAAAAAAAACAGTAGGGCTGATTTGAACACTATGAAAATAAGCTATTTTTTGAACAAAATCAAATTACAACTTCTATGTAAAGCAGCGTTTTAGATTGTAAATATCTTATATTAAGTTGGAAATTGGAACTTTCAGAATATCAGTGGAGTGGGGAACAGTGAATTAACCAAATGCTACTATGTGCATACTGCTACAACTACTACTACTACTAAGCGCTGAATTTAAATAATATGTAAATAATAATCCAAATTTTAAACAGTAGGGGTGATTTGAACACTTTGAAAATAAGCTATTTTTCATTTATAGGTTGGACCATTGGTCCCATATTCCTTGTCACCGTCCTCATCAGTTGGAGGAGGAGAAGACGCGCCGATGGACTTCCACAACAATTCACCATTGAGTGATAATTCACTGGAAATACCGTCGTTTAATATTGATGAGTTTTTAAATAATTTTCTTTTAAATGTAGATTATAGCGCAGTTGAGCAGGGGGACTTACCTTTGCTAAGTCCAAACACACTACAGCTTTTAAATGAGTTTACAAATGAATTAACAGGGAACCCTTCTCCTCCTCCTCCTCTAGCCTCCGATACCCTAACGAATCCACTTCAAACAACTAAAGTGGAGCATTTGCATACCCCAAATATTGAACAAAGTGGGGGAGGGGGAGGGGGTGTTGATGATATACAAGAAGGAGAGGGAGGTAATGTCCAATTTACAACATTTCCAGACTTTCAGCTGTCAAATTCGATATTAAATGCAATAGCTGTCTACACTGCAACTTTTGGGGATCCATTTAATTCACTTAATGGGGGGAAATTTTGTTTTTGACCCCATAGAAATTGTGCATGAATATGTAGATAAAATTCGTGCACTGCTGGAAAATCAAACTCAATTGTGGGGAGGGGGGAGGGAATCAATTAAGGTTTCTATTGTTTTAACGGTGTTTTATTTAAATGAGGGGAAAATCGAAGTTTACCACCATTATATACATTCCGAGATACGTTTGATCTATCCGAATTTATAAAATTTTGTGGGTGCCTTTTGCGAGTGGGTAGTTAAAATTATTGCGCATCTTGAGAACTAAAACGAAAATGGGAGCGGCTCTGTAGTTCTTTATGTTGAAAATTTATGCGTTAATATTTGTAAATTTAAAAAAGATTTTAATTTAAGAGGGGGGGGGGGCAGGTGGGGCGGGGCCAAGGGCAATAGTTTTAAATTATAATCGAGATTTAATAGGTTGTCAAGGTGTCCAGCGGATCTGTTTTGAAACAGGTCATAAATGTTTCAAGTACGCTTTCCTCATATCAGCATTGGAGCCTCTAGCACGTGACGCTACCAAGACGAATTTAGACGATTGGGCTGTACATGGGAAGGAAGGGACCAATTTCACCATTGTAGATTTGTCTTGTTTAGAGGGAAAATACCCAGTAGCGCTACGATCTATTGATATTTTTGAAAATGCTAATGTCCATTTAAATATCGGCGTTACTGTGGTTCAGTATGAAACTGAATTTGAAGATGGGGCTCGTTTAAAAAAGAAGGGGGTGGTCTTCACTGTAAGGGACCCGTCACTTGATTTGTTCAAACACTGGGTTTTGTTGTTGTATACACCGCCAAGTGACCTTGCCAATTCAATTGGCCATATTAACCAGATCACAGACATTTGTAGAGTTCTGGGGGGGGGTAAGCATAGGGGGGAATGTTTCTACTGTCCAACATGCCTGTCACAATTCCGTAGTGATGTAAAACTACGGGATCATATGAAGCAGTGTAGACGGCATGGCTACCAGACAGTGGAAACGGTTTCAGGGGATAGGTTCATTTTACGCTTTAAAAATTTCCAAAACACCCTCCTCCAGTGCAACAAAATATCTTTTGACTGTGAAGGTAAGCTGGTGGAGGTGAAAGATTCTCGAATTCCAAATCGAATCAAAGAACACCAGGCTATTGCAGTGTCCTATGCCCATGCCCAAAGAGACAGTTCTAACACCATGCGGTTGTTAGAAATAGTAGAAACATTGGATGAGGGGGACGAGTGCATGGTCAAGGCACTGACTAAACTAATTGGCATGGCTAATGGTGCTATTTCTCGTTTGAGAAATACGCATTATCCAATGATGTTGTCTGCAGAGGATCGTCTCACAATTAAAAATAAAAAAATATGTTGAGTTTGTAAGGGGGAGTTTGAAGAGGGGGATAAGGGGACTAAAGGGAAAAGAGGCGGTGGGAGGGGAAAAGTCAGAGATCATAATCACTTGTGGCAGGAAATATCCTCGGGGGTAGTAATTTTAGAGGGGTAGCGCATCAATCGTGTAACTTAAATGTTAGCCAACAGTTTTTTATTCCAGTTTTTATTCACAAATCAAATTACGACTTAAAATTTATTTTACCGGCACTGGCACGTATGCACAGGGAGGGAGGGGAAGTAGACAGTCCATTGGTAAACAGTTCATTTACCTAAAACATTATTCCCAAATTGGCTGGGAAGCTGTTGCCTCTCGAGCTGAAATGGCAGGTAGTGGATAATGGACATACGTGCTGGAATAAAATCAGATTTTTAGATTATTTTAGTTTTTTTCCCAAGGCATTGAGTCAGTTGATTCAAGTGCAGAAAAGCGACAATTTTGATAGCTTTCCCTTGCTTAAACAGCACTTTCTAGACAGTGAAATGTATTACCTATTGACCTGCAAAGGTGTATATGCATACGACTATTACTGTTCTTGCGCTCGCTTAAGAGAGGTGAAACTACCTCCAATTGAAGCTTTTTATAATTCACTGACCAGTAGTGAATGCACAGCCGAGGAGTATGAGTTTGCCAAGGTGTGGGCTAAGGGGGATTGTAAAAATGGGTGAGATTATTGTAGACTGTACTTGGCCAGTGACGTTTTAACTCTGTTGGATATAGTCTGTAAGAACACAGACCAAATCTATTCAGAGTTCGGGTTAGATATAGGCTACTATTTTTCCACACCACATTTGGTGATGGATTTGATTTTAAAAATTAGTAGGGAGGAAATAGGCCTAATCACCGACGTAGATCAACACCTTTTTGTAGAGTGTTCAATGAGGGGAGGGTATGTTTTTCATAGGGACCGCGTCTTGTCCACCGATCCAAGCGGACAAAGCACCGGTGCAAAGTCAAATGCAGTGTTCTTGGACATGAACTCATTGTACCCCTCGGCAATGTCTCACTACTCTTTGCCGTGTGGGAACTATCAATGGCTTGAGAATCCTTGTGAGTTCCCTGACATTACCACCGTCGAGGACAATGGTCCACAAGGATGATTCTTTGAAATTGACGGGCACATTCCGCTGGCACTTCACGAT
Source organism: Artemia sp. Qi Xiang Cuo (assembly GCF_049724085.1). Classification (NCBI taxonomy): domain Eukaryota; kingdom Metazoa; phylum Arthropoda; class Branchiopoda; order Anostraca; family Artemiidae; genus Artemia; species Artemia sp. Qi Xiang Cuo. The sequence goes on from NC_142810.1 coordinate 60,419,805, forward strand.
TCAGTCAGAGATTTTGTTTTTCCCTGTATCAATCGGCCAGTGAGCAGGGACTCATTGAGCCCCTACAATCGATCATTGGTTGGAGATATGGGGATGCACTGGAGTCCCTATAAGCAAAATTGCTGATTGATTGCTGATTTGGACCCTAAGGAGAATATCGTTGTTCACCATGTGCTTTTGCATTGGATGGTGAGCAATGGTTTCAAGATCACCAAATACATAGGGTCCTGCAGTTCAATCAGCGACCATACTTGAAAACGTTTATCGACACTTTTGTCGATAAACGCTCTAGGGCAAACTCCAGAGTAGAGAAGGAAATGTACAAACTGATTCTAAATTCAGCGTTTGGCAAAATGTGTGAAAGCGTTCACGAGCATAGAGGCTGGCATGGTTCTTCTACACAGGAAAAAGCAAAATGTGGTACTGAACAAGAATATAGCAGGTGGCAGTTCAGTACTAGAAATTTCCAAAAAGCTCTAGTTGTCGTTTTTTTAAAATGTGTGCAAGGTGCAATGGCCACGGGAGGGGGATGTTCAAGTTTACTATGGGGACACAGATTCTCTGCTGTTAAAGGTAAATGGGACTGAGGATTTATTGGGTGATCTAGAAAAGGGGGAACACATCAGCTCGCGGATGGATTTCACCAACTGGAATCCGCCCCTCTACCCCGAGTTGGTGAAACGTCAAGCCCCCAACCAACTATTAATGTTAAAATCAGAGACGGGGAGTGATTTCATATCCCGGGGGGTGTTCCCGGGTCCAAAAGTTTATTGCGTTAAAACGCATAGTGAGGATGTAAAGAAGGCGTGTAAAGGGGTGCCTAAACACTCTGTAAAGAGCAATTTCAACATGAGCGTGTACAGAGACTGTGTAGAAAGTAACCTAGTGCCGAGAGCACAAGTATTTGCAATTTGCTCTCTACAGTATAGAAATTATACTGAGAGTGGAAAAAAAATGCAATGTCATGTATATCTGACAAAGTCTATGTGCTCGAGAATGTTGTGAGTGTCCTGCCTCATGGCCTCTACCGTATTTCAGATCGAGTTGAATGCATAGACTATCGCAATCAACTTGATCTGGATAAATTAACCTAACCTGACTAACCAACTAACCCAACCACTAACCAACTAACCACCACCAACCTTTCATAAATTAACTAACCCAACCACCCAACCCATTCATAAATTAACTTACCCATCCTCAACTAACCCAACCTAACCTGTAGTAGCTACAGCAGTGACGACAACTATTGTACAGTTTTGTTCGCCCCGTGGCTCCCGGGGGGTGGGGGGTCTTTCCCGCGTTTGGCCCCGGGGGGTGGGGGGTCCCGCCCGCGGCCGCCCAGGGGGATGGGGGGGCCATTTAAATACATAATGTTCAACTGTGCTAGTTCAAGTTCCATGTGTTTTTTCAAGTGTTGTTTTGAATTGTTTTTTTGTTGTACAAAAAAGTGTTGTTGATGTTGTTGTAAAGAAAAGTGTGTTACTCTGTGCTAATGTACATAAAGTGATGGTGAACAAAAAAAGTTTTTTTTAGACAATAAGTGTTGTACAGATAGTGTTATTGTTGATGGACAAAAAGTGCTTTTTTTTATGTTGTACATAAAGTGTCATTTTTATCGTTGTCAGGTTCATGTTGAACAAATAGAGTTTTCATGCAGTGCAAATAAATGCTGCCGTGAAATATTGTCAGGTTCTTGTTGAACATAAAGTGTTATTATTATGTTGTTGTTCCTGTTGAACAAATAGAGTTTTCATGTTGCAAATAAATGAACATGAAATTATGTTGTTATTTTTGAACATAAAGTGTAATTTTTATGTTGTTCATGTTGAACAAATAGAGTTTTCATGTTGCATATAAATGACCTTGAAATATTGTTTTTTTGTTGTTCTTGTTAACGTAGATAGATCTATGGGAAAATTACTACTACTACTACTTATTCATTGGACACGTATGATTTACAGTTAGTTGTAGTCCAACTGTTGTCAACAGCAGCAGCGGCATGTATCAATTTAAAACACCCTTCAGATCATTTCTGTCTAGTCCGTCTATGTTAGGCAAGATAAAGAACTTAACTAAAATAATTCAAAATAATCAGAAAATGTTTGCGATAAAGTTAGAGAAAATCTAATATTAACGTCGTATTTGGTAGAAGTCCTATTATAAAATAAAATTAATTGCAACGATCATTGCAACACCATTCATACGGGGACTTGATGTTTTCAATAGTATTTAACCAAACTCGTGGTTGATTATTGATGATTTGGCTGAATCCATTGAACAGTTCTCACAGGAAATGCAACAACTGTTCACCGATCGCTCCCACCATGAACACATTTCCATAACCCTAGTTCTACAGAATCTCTTTCATAAGAGCAAATGTATGCGAACCCTTGCTTTTAATTGCACCATCTATATTATCTATCAAGTTTTTCGTGATTCTAGATCGCTAATAACTCTCAATAAACAGATATACCCCGGCGCCCCTAAATTTCTGTTTTCAGCGTACACTCTGGGGACTAATAAAACCTATGGTTACATTTTGCAGTATCTTAATCAGAGCACGCCGAGGATCTACGTGTAGTCACCGACATTTTCAACAATGAAATTACAGTATATCTTCCGGAGAACAGTAGAAAAGGATATTAGTTGCCATTATGACACTGAAGAAACTACACGAACAACGGCATTTATTTTTTGTTTTAAGCACTTCAAAACCATTGCTTAGGAAGGCCATACTCAAACATGGTGTTGACAATGATTTAATTAATCTAATATCTGAACTTTGTTTAAATTTAACTGAGTGCAATGTTCAATTGCCAGAAGGTGTGAGACAACAGACAAAGCAACATCGTTCCACTGTACGCGCCTTGGCTTTTAAAAACAAGTGAAAAAAATTAAAAATAAAACGGCTCCTTCAAGCGGGTGGTAGCTTTTTCACACTTTTACTGGCAATAATTGCTGGACTTGTAAACAGTTTTCTCTAGAGAATGGCAAAACCCTATAAATTGACACCATTTGAACTTGTCCTCTTGCCCGTCGAACATTTTGAAGACAATCTAAGCAAATTCATTAATGATGAGAATATTGCCGATAACAAAAAACTGCTTTTACTTCAAGACGCATTGCGACGTGTGGACAAACATAAACCTTATCGTGAGAGACCCGCCGTCGCCACTGATCCCTCTAAACAGGAATCATCTCCTCAAGATTCTGCAGCAGTGCAATCAAAGGAAAAGGAATTAAATTCGATTGTAACGTAAATTGAAGACCTATTGCCACTCTCCTATCATAAACAGGGTAAAATAGTAATATAATACCTAATTCCGGAAAATGCTCGTGAGCATCAGGGTTGTTTTGAGAAGACCTGAGAGAAAAATGTAAAACAGGAGAATGTTAAATACCTTCTCGAATTTATTTGCGATATGTTAACGAATCGTATAGTACTCCTATCCTTTGACAATAATCTATACACCTTTCTAAGTGTATCAAACTTTCCCAAAAGTCTTATTGGCGATAAGCAAATTCTAAAGAAACTAAGAGAATATAGTCCTCCAACAACGCCAACACCAGCACCATTTAAAAAAGAAGAAGATTCAATATTTGAAAATACTAGTAGCAGCAGCAGCACTGATTTTACAACACCTGTGGCTGCTAGTCAAAAGCGAAGACGAATTGATTCATCTTCTATTGTGTCAAAGGGGATTGGACCTTACACTACCCGTTTGTGTTTAAAATGAATGAAGTTCTGAATAGTGTTTATGAAAATATTGGTGAATCGCGAAGTCGAATTTCTCCCGAAACGCTATCTAAGTTTGTCTCCCGTACCAAATTGAAAAAAGCAAAAGCGCATATAGAGAATGAACCGAGTTATACACTGCACCGGAATCACAGGCTTCGCAGCAAACAATATCGACAAACTAAAGCCTATTTCCCCCTGCATATAATGCAAACGGATCTTTTAACTTTAGACGCAATTCAACGGTGTCACAATGCACCGTACAAATATATTATGGTGGCAAACAGTGTCTTTAGTCGCTATGCATATGCCATTTCACTTAGATCAAAGAGAGGTGCTGAAGTTGCTCAGGCCATTGGAAGTATTCTTGAACAGGATTCGTATAGAAAAATTCAATCGGATCTTGGCAGTGAATTTGTTAATCCCCATGTGCAAAAGGTTCTATTGAAATATAATACAACACTTCATCATAGTCACAGCCCGATAAAGGCTGCATTGGCTGAACGATTAATAAGAACGATTTGTTTGTTAATTTCAAGATATTGTGCATTGAAAAACAAATCGGCTTTTATTCATGATTTAGAAAATATTATGCAGATATACAACCATCAACCTCATTGATCTCTGTCCAAACTGAAACCCTCGGGATGTTCACTACAATGAAAATATATTTGATGCTTTTCTAAAGCAATATTCCAATGATGGAAAAGAAAAAAAAATATGAAGGAGAAGTTCAATGTTGGTGATACTGTTCGAATTAATAGAACCACCAATATTTTTGAAAAGGGGCATTATTTATGGAGCACCGAACTTTTTAAAGTGTCCAAAATCCTGGACACCGAGCCCACGACATATCGACTGCGAGACACCAAAGATGATTAGAGTCTCGGCTGTTTTTATGACCATAAATTACAAAAAGTCAGAAACACCTTCGAAATCAATAAAATTGAAAAGACATTAATGTGCCATACTCGAAGGGGCAAGAAACAGGTTCTAGTCTGCTGGCTTGGATATATCTCTGATATCGATGCTTTGGACAGGACTCAATACATTGACAATGCCAAGTGATTTCTATTTGATTTTCAAGCCCAATGGTTCCGATCCTCTCTACGATGATCTGAATAGAACAAGTGATTTTTGGACGAAACTCTCCCCCACCATCAAATTTGACGACAATAGAAAGTATGAAGAGGCTCTTGTCGACTGTATTCTCAAAAATACCTACGACATCCTGAGAAAGGATAGTGATTATGAAATAAAAATTAGACCCCATGATTGGCCGCCACCACCCTCCAAGTGATCAAGAACAAATTCAAAAAATCAATTGGATGAATTATCCATATATTGAATTACCCTACGAGGAACTCACCTAAATTTTTAAACAAAAATAAAAAAAAAAGTTAAATTGAGTTAATTTGTATTGAATGGTATGAAAAGAGTAGAAAGAGTGAATGAGTTTTGGTTTATGATAAAAGATTGTGTGACGCTGCTCAAGTCACAATAGTGGCTTAATAAAACGTCATACATTCTTACCATTTCTACGTTTGTTGATAATGTTATTCAAAAAATGTGTTGTAAGTGCCAGTTAAGTATGATGTATTATTAGTTGAAAATAAAAGTCAAGTCAAGTAAAAAAAAAAAAACTAATAAAAGAATTTCCGCTCATAAAAAAGGAGCTTTTCATTTCAACTATTCAAAGGAGGAGGGCAAGATCTACATTAGTTCACCTATTGCCAGCGAAAAGGTTATTCTCAATGATAATCTAAAGGATATTCTTGGCTTTAAGCTCAATATAATCAATGGTAAAAGTGCCGGAAATACCAATTTCATTTATGCTGAATACCCGCCTGCTTTCTCCACGGACACTTGTATATTTCTCTACGCTTCATTTGTGGAAACATCTTGGGTTGGTAATTCAAATGTCACCCTCCTGATAGTTCTTGAATGAAAAACCAATGAAGAGCATATTCACCACTACAGCCTCTTCAATACATTTCCGTAAACATTTCCTATCTGGAACTCTGTCATTTAACACTAAGAACTGAATTGGGTGATCCCATAGCGATTTCAAAAGGTTTGGCTGTGATTACATGCCATTTTCGCCCCATCGTTCAAATTCAGCAAGATGTCTAATAGAAAAGTGGTATTCACTTGTCCTGATATTGACTTCTATGTTAATACTCTTGGCCCAAGACAACAGGGCAATGGAATGGACTACTACAAAGGTCACTTGTCAATGTCTGGCTATAGTCTTGGCAGCTTGTCTGCTAAGATCTTTTGTTCGTGGCGACGACTGGCCAGAAAATATCTTTCACTGGCTTCAACAGATTTTTCATCCTCGACACTATACGATTGGGGTTCTGGCAAGGATTTAAAAAAAAGTGCTTTGGAAAATCTTAGGTCCAGTGCGCGAACCCTTGAAAAGAAATTAAAACAAAATGGTAATGGCTTCAAAAGGTTAAGAAACAATGCATCATTAATCAGTGTCCATTCAGGTTGGAGGCGAATAACATGTTCCTTATTGTCAAAGAAAAGAACGAAAAAGTCAACGAATACTGTAAACAGAAAAAGAAATCCCGAGAAGAAAATTGTTCGATAAAAACTAGATTTCTTCTCCTAAGATGTCCTACCTGCCACTTAAGGATCCTCAAACTTCAATCACCGCATCAGTGAATCTATTCAATGCTGAAAATGTTCATGTGAGTGTCAAAGCATGGATACTGTGAACAGTTTTATCCTCAACAACCCCTGCCCGATAATATCCACTTTCAAATTTATTCAAATGAAGACTACTTTATGGACATGTCTTCAACATTTATAGATTTGCAAATGAAAGTCCAGAAATCCGATAATAAAATGCCAATTCGGGCCGAAGGAATATCCTATGAAAATTGTATATTACATAATTTATTTCGTCAAATTAGTGTCTACATCAATGGCACACTGGTGAGCTCAAGCAACAATCTCTCAAATTATACAAGCTATATGCAATTCATGTTGATGACACCCAAGTAATACAATGAATTGAGAGGCACCTCCAATGGATATGAATATATTACTAATACTTATAGTACAGATGCAATTAAAAATGCTACAGCTAGTGATTTACATTTAGTTTGAAAAATATATTATGAAATATTTAATATACCCCAATGGCTGCCGCCCAAAGTTAAAGTGGATATAAAATTGCCGCTTGCCCCCTCCAATTTCATGTTGAGAAAAGAACTTGCTGCCAATCCTGATGTAAGTCTCTCCCTCAACTCGGCAATACTTCATGTACGCAAACAACAGTTCATGAGTTCTGTTGCTTTGGCAGTGGAAAAACTGAGAGCAAATGGAAATAATATCGAACTACTTATTCCTTATACAATCACCAATCGAAGTAATACTGCCATGGGGTCACGCCCCATCCCTGATTCATCCTTTAACAATTGTGAAATTCCATCGAAACTCACCTTGGCATTTTTAAAAAGCGCCAGTGCAATAGGATCGTGGACTGAATGCCCACATAAATTCGAGATGTTTGGACTTTCATCTCTTGTGTGCAAAGTAAACGGCATCCCACTCTACAATCTATCTTTTGATAAATCCTATAGAACATTGTATGAGTTGACCATGCAAACCCTAGATCATGACTCTCAACTATTTGAAAATGGTATAACAGAAGATATGTTTGCTAAATCACATGGTATCATTGTTCTGGATTTGTCTGGCACACAGGATATGAGTATAGTACGTACGGGGAGTGTGCGTTTAGAGTGTACATTTGCCGACCCATTGGCTGAGAGTATTGCACTAATTTCACTAAATCAATATAAAACCTATTGGGAAATCACTCCCGAAGGCAGTGTTCTACTAGACTTGGCGCCATGAAAACCAGTCAAATAATCAATGTATTTAATATGGACTCCTACATGTCACAGTACAAATCCTATTCTCTGCCCTCGGACTTTCTTGGAAAAATTCAAAGTGTCAGCAATACCTTGATTATTGTTAATAGCAGTCCGTCGATTGTGCTGACGGGTCTTTGGCTATGCATCTTTCAAACAATGAAGACGATTGAATTTTTTGATCCTCTTGGTCTACCCTATACATTCTACACACCCTCATCAGCAACTATATTGAGAGCAGTGGGAAAACAATTATTCAAAATCGGAAAAGGGTGCAGGATCTAACGACTAAAAGCTGTGGTTTCCATGCACTACTATATTTTGTGTTCCGATGTCGCGCTATACTTACAAGCAATTTCTCCACATTTATGTTGACAATCCACGTCTGAACGACTTTCTAGTGGAAAATATCCTCTCAGACCTATATAGTATTGATTTCAGTGCCCTAAGAGTAAAGTGCTTAAAAAATGTTTGTGAAATTGTTTATTAATAAAATGTATATATATATATACAACAATGTCTTTAAATCTTCACTTTAGATTTCTTCTTCTTCTTCTTCAGTGTATGGGCAACTGTCGTGAACCAATAATGCTGGTAAATAATTTGGATTCACTGTATATTGATCTTGATTGACTGCAAAGTCAGGGTCATATTTTCTACAGTACAATGTAACTTCACTCTTGTCATATCTCTTTGTATAGTCAATGATACTATTTGCTTTCATATTTTGAAATTCACGTGTTTCAATCTGTCTATTTGAAGCAATATCACATACAGTGTTTTCAAATGGTGAATCACAATCGGTAACTGCCAAATAAAATCACTTGGTTTATAGTCATAGTAGGCAGTGTCGTCATAACGATGACGTAGAAACCAAATTGTCTTGTTAGCCCAACAGTTGAATCGTAGACCAGATTCCTCTTCCCAGAATAATTTAAATCCACGACGATGCCAATCTCGTAGAAATAAACTACAATCACGTTTGGAATTTTTTCCAATCATAGCGGGGTAAGTCTTCTCCCACTGATCACATTTATCATAGTGACAGTTGGAGCACAGATGCCCTCTTGGATGAGAGTCACAAACCTCTTCAAGACATGAATTACATCCTTTAGTTTGTACTGCATAGCCTCTATGTAATTTACAAGGATTACATAATTTGCACTTTTCTTTATAGTCATCAATAATTGTACAATTCTCACATTGAGTCCAACTGCCAAGAGTGTACATGCACAATGGACATGTATAGAACATTTTTTCGGTTTCCCATGTCAACTCTCTCACAGCTAAAACGAAACTGATCGTCCTCGCTCCATAAATTCAGTGAGAGGAATGGGGAGAGGAGTAGTTCTGTGACGATGCCTCTTTCGAATTTGGGAAGGAGCCATCTACATTGAATCCATTGGCAATGGTTTCAAAAGTATATCCACAATATGATTCTGCTTTGTTCCAATTAATATATCAATAAATTGACTATAAGCACTTGAGTCACATTTTAAAAGTTTCATACAATAGTCCAATGGGGGAAAATCAGTCCTCATTATATTGTCAAGTGTTCCTTGACGAGAAAATATCCTGCGTTGTAGAGATAATTCGAGAAAATCGTCATCCAAAATCAAATGTTTTTCCATAAACACTAGATTTCATCTAATTCTCTCTTTCTGAAATTTATTCATTTTTCAATCCTTTCACTCTGACTGCTGTCTCTAGACTGACCCTGATTCGTTAGCCCTAACCTAACCTAACCTAACCAGAAAGAGAACATTTTCGATTTCGAAACAATTTTATTGAACAATTACAACAACAACAATAATACTAAGCATGTACAATTAGTGATAGAGTTTATTGTCTTCGATATGCTTCACTAATGCAATTAAAGCACATTGAAGTCTATTCACATGTGCTATATCAGCTTTAGCAGCAAAACATAATTGATCCTCCATTTTAAATTTGCTCAAGGATATCACATATCTTGCATATACTACATCCCATTCCAGACAAAGCCGTGATCCTTTCGTGATTTCCACCTCAGTGTTTGGGGCTCTTGTATTATTACCTTCAACTCCACTAACAACTTCTAAGAGGGTAAACATTCCACTTGCCATCAACAGAAATATATTTCCAAATGAGTTAAGTCAAAACTGTTCTTCTTCTCACTCCTTTGAATTATATTCACAGACTAATAAAACTTTAACAAAAACACATTACTTATATTCTCTGCAATCCTCCGTCGCTAATGTGTAAGCGAGCCTCTAATTGGCTGAAAAAGGAGATGTAACCAGCCCTCTGATTGGCTGAGAAGGATCATAACATTCGTCCCTAGCATGCACTTGGCCAAAACAACAACAACGACAAGATCTTGAAAGAAGAGGTCATTGACTCCGGTACCCTCGTTAGACTCAATAATCCAGAAAACATACATCAAAGTGAGAAAGTTCCTGTTTTTTCATTCTCACTGACAAAAACCATAAAACAGACATGAATTACTGTTGACATCCGAGAAAAACATCAAATAAATTGACCAACACACATAACCGTCCAAGAAACAAACATAAATGTGAGAAAATCCCTGTTTTTTCAAGTGAGAAAAATTATGTTTTTTCATTCTCACTGACAAAAACCATAAACCACGTGGTACGTACCGGAGTAGAGCCCCCCTTTCTACTGGGGGCCATATAAGAAAGATGTTGGCAAAATAAAATATTTGTTATTTTTTCCCTTTAGAGCAGGGCACTTCGTATCGAAGAGTTTGTCGTAGAAACTTCGAAAAGGGCTCATTCAATTTGAAATTGGAGCGGATTGTGCCCTTTTAATAGTCAAACGTGATTGGGGGGCAACTAACCCCCCTCTCATGCCCACCTCTCCCCCAAACACATCCAATCAAAATTTTGATATATCCATTTAATTCAACGTAGTTTTGAGTCCACGAAATTAGGTCTTTGAGGATGACAGCCCCTCCACAGCCCTCAGGGCAAGGGTTGTAAGTTATGCCCTGGGGGCCTATAAGGTTTTGCATAGACAGCGTTATCGTAGAAACTTCAGAAAGGGCTCATTCGAATGGAAATCTAAATGGCTAGTTCGTTTTTTAATAGTCGAAAGTGATTCTAAGGCAACTAACACCCCTTCTACGCCCACCATTTCCCAAAACACATCCAATCAAAATTTTGACAAAGCCATTTTGTTCAACGTTGTTGAAAGTTCTGGATATTAAATGCTTGGAGCAGGACTCTCCCCCCACACTCTTCAAGGGCAAGGGTTATAAGTTATGCCCTGGGGGCATATATGGTTCTTATGGAAGAAATGCTTATATAAACTTTAGAGAGGGCTCCTTTAATTAGAAATTGAAAGCTCTAGTCCACTTTTTAAGCGTCAAAAGAAATTGGAGGGAAACCAGCTCCCACCAAAAAACCTCTTTCTCCAAAATGCATCCAATAAAAATTTTAAGACAGCTATTTTGTTAAAAATAGTTCAAAGATCATATAAAAAAAATTCCGGTGTTGACACAAACCCCAGGAACCGGAGACAGGCGTTGTAAGTTATGCCCTGGGGGCATAGATGGGTCTTATGGAAAGGGTGCTCGTACTAACTTCAAAGAGGGCTCATTTGATTGGAAATTCAAAGTCCTAGTTCACTTTTTAAGAGTCAAAAGAGATTGGAAGGCACCTAGCCCCTCCCTCCCCCCTCCATGCCCTTTTTTCCTCAAACCCATCGGATAAGAACTTTGAGATAGCATTTTAAAAAATAGTCCAAAGACCATATAACGAAAACTGCGGGGTCGAAACAGCCCCCCCAGGTGTTGTAAGTTATGCCCTGGGGGAATATATGGTTCTTATTGAATGGATGCTCGTATAAACTTCAGAACTGGCTCATTTGATTAGAAATTTAAAGTTCTAGTTCGGTTTTTTAGGGTCAAAAGAGATTGGAGGGCAAATGCCCCTCCCCACCCCCACCCCCCTCTTTCCCAAAAGCATCCAAAGAAAATTTTTAGAAAGCCATTAAGTTAAAAACTGCTTAAAAGTCAGATAACAAAAACTCAGGTGTCGTTACAATCCCCAAGGGCCCGGGGGCAGGCGTTGCAATTTATGCCCTGGGGCAGATATGGATCCTGTGAAAGGCATGCTCGTATAAACTTCAGAGAGAGCTCATTTGATTTGAAATTGAAAGTTCGATCTCACTTTTTAATAGTCAAAAGAGATCCGAGGACAGCTAGCCCCCACCATGCCTTCTTCTTCCATACCAATCTGATGATAATTTTCAGATAGACATTTTGTTAAAAATAGTTCAAAGGTCGGATAAGAAAAAGTACGGCCTCAATACAACACCCTAGGGCCCAGGGGAAGGCGTTCTACATTATGCCCTAAGGGCCTGTATGGTCCTTATGAAAGGGATGCTCGTATAAACTTCATAGAGGGCTTTGATTGGAAATTGAAAGTTCTATTTCACTTTTAAGAGTCAAGAGAGTTAAAGACAACTAGGCCCCCCCCCTGCTCTTTTTCCCCCAAACCCAACCACTACAAATTTTGAGATAGCCATTTTTTTGGAAATTGTTCAAAAATTAGATCACAAAAACTCCCTCCAGGGCCTGGGGGATAGACGTTGTAAGTGTTGTCCTGGGGGCGTATGCAAGTGTTGTCCTGGGGGTTCTTATGAAATGGATGCTCGTATAAACTTCAGAGGGGGCTCATTTGATTGGATATTGAAAGTTCTAGTTCACTTTTTAGGAGTCAAAAGATATTCGAGGGCAACTAGCCCCCCCCCCCCCTACACGCCTTTTTTTCCAAATGCCCATCCGATAAAATTTTTATAATAGCCATTTCATTAAAAATAGTTCAAAGGTCAGATAAGAAAGATTCCTGTATCAAAGGAACCCCCAGGGCCCGGAGGCAGGCGTTATGAGTAATGCTCTAGGGGCATATATAGTTCTTATGGAAGGGATGCTCGTATAAAGTTCGGAGAGGGATTATTTGATTGGAAACTGAAAGTTCTTGTTCACTTTTTAAGGGTCAAAAGAGATCGGAGGGTAACTAGCCTTTTCCCTCCTTCATGCCCTAAATGCATCAGATAAAAATTTTGAGATAGATATTTTCTTAAAAAACAGTTCAAAGTTCAGATAAAAAAAAATCCGGTGTCAACACAGACCACCAGGGCCCTGGGGTAGGCGTTGTAAGTTATACCCTGGGGGCATATATGGCTGTTATGGAAGGGATGCTCGTATAAACTTCCTAGAGGGCTCATTTGATTGGAAATTGAAAGTTGTAATTCACTTTCTAAGAGTCATAAGTGATTGGAGGGCAGCTAGCCTCCCCTACACTCCATTTATTTTTTTCCCAGAGGCGCTTCATATTGCTTGGGGTCGTCGTATAAACTTCAAAGGGGGCTAATTCGATTGGCTATCGAGAGTTCTAGTGCAATTTTTAAGAGTCAAAAGTGATTGGAGGGCAACTGGCCCCCCAAGGCCTTTCTTCCCAAATACATCTGATAAAAATTTTGAGGTAACCATTTTGTTAAAAATAGTTCAAAGATCAAATAACAAAAACTCCTTTACGTATGGCAATTTCGTTAAAAATACTTCTAAGGTCAGATAAAAAAAAATCCTTTGTCGACACACCCCCCAGGGCCTGGGAAAGACATTGTAAGTATTACTCTGGGGTCATATATGGTTCTTATGGAAGGTATGCTCGTATAAACTTCGGAGGTTCATATGACTGGAAATTGAAATTTCTCGTTCACTTTTTAAGAGTCAAAAGAGATCGGAGGGCAACTAGCCCCCCTCTCCATGCCCTATTTTCCTCAAACCCATCCGATAAGAACTTTAAAAGAGCCATTTATGACAATAGTTCAAAGGTCAGATAACAAAAACTCCGGTGTCAACACATCCTCCCGGGGCCGGGGGGAAGGCATTGTAAGCTACATACCCAGGCCGTATGTGGTTCTTATGTCCTGGGGCCGTATGGCCATTTTGTTAAAAACAGTTCAAAGGTCAGCTAAGAAACACTCCTGTGTCGAAACATCCCCCCCAGGGCCTGGGGAAGACGTTGTAAGTATTGCTCTGGTGGCATATATGGTTCTTATGGAAGGTATGCTCATATAAACTTCGGAGGGCTCATAAAATTGGAAATTGAAAGTTCTCGTTCACTTTTTAAGAGTCAAAAGAGATCGGAGGGCAACTAGCCCCCCCCCCACTCCACGCCCTATTTTACTCAAGCCCATCCGATAAGAACTTAGAAAAAGCCATTTTAAGAAAATAGGTCAAAGGTCAGATCACAAAAACTTTGGCGTCGACACATCCCCCCAGGGCCCGGGGTAGGTATTGTAAGCTATGTCCTGGGGTCGTATGTGGTTCTTATGAAAGGGATGCTCGTATAAACTTCACAGAGGGTTCATTTGGATGGAAATTAAAATTTGTATTTCATTTTATCAGAGTGAAAAAGATCGGAGGGTAACTAGCCCCTCCCGCACTCCACGCCTTTGTGTGTATCGGATGGATAAACCCATCCAGTAAAAATTTGAGGTGACCATTTTGGTAAACATAGTTCAACCATCAAATATTAAAACTCCAGGGTCGACACAACCCCCTAGGGCCCAGGGGCAGGCGTTGCAAGTTATAACCTGGGGACAAATATGATTCTTATAGAAGGGATACTTGTATAAACTTCAGAGAGGGCTCATTTGATTGAAAATAGAAAGTTCTAGTTTACTTTTAAAGAGTCAAAGGAGACCGAAGCTTAACTAGTCCCCACATGTCCTTTTTCCCCAAACCCATCCGATAAAAATTTTGAGACAGCAATTTTGTTAAAAATAGTTCAAACATCAGATAATAAAAACTCCGAGGTTGACACAAACCTATTTTTCACTTTGATATTATTACTTTGATACCAGTTTTGATACTTTGACGAATATTTTTTTTTTAAGTTTGATTTGAAATAAGGAATTTTTATAAACTTGAAATTTTTTGGAATCAAAAACGAACAAAAATTAATTAAAAAACTTGCCAAAAAATAAGTTTTTCAAAGAAAAGTAAAGGCAATTTTAAACTTAAGCTCAGCAGATACAAATACCTTTTAAAGTTCAAACTCAAAACGACCAGCAATTACTATGAAAGAATAAATGAAACCCAAAACGAACAGAAATTAAATAAATAATCATAGCAAAAACGTAAAACAAGTAATAATATAAGTTAATAAATAGATCTTAAAGCGAGTAATACTTAGATTGAATATGAAAATCAAGCTTAAAACGAAAAAAAAAATATTTTCCTATTGAAGTTTAAATGAAACTTAAAACGAACAGAAATTCAATAAACAGTCAATGCAAAAAAACATACAATAGGTATTAACGTAAATTAATAAATAAATCTTAAAACGAGTGCAACTTAAATTGAATATAAAAATCAAGCTTGAAACGAACAAAAATCACTACAAACAAGAGTTTGGGTGTGACCTTCTTCTCTCACTGTAAAAGTCTAAAACCTACTGCGTCATTGGCGCTTTACTGAAAACTATACACGTCCTGAACAATCTTGGAAAGTATAAACAACATCAAATTGAATATTTGATGTAATAATGATATTAATTGTTGAAAGATCCATCAGTTCAAGATTTTATTTCACTGTAATTGTATTTTTATTTTCAATGCTGTAAGATTTAGAAAAGAAAATATTTGTTATATAATTCGTTTTCAGTTAAGCGCCAATGACGTAATAGGCTTTTGGTTTTTATTTACAGTTAGGAAAGGAGGCAGTATCCAAACACTTGTTTGTAGTGAAACGATCTTCGTCTTTAACAACTTTAAAAAGAGCTAACAAATCAAACTGAATATTTGATGTATAATGATATTAATTGCCGAAAGCTCATCAGTTCAAAATGTTACTATAATTTTAATGTTTATTTTCAACATTAAGTACAAAAGAAAATATTTGTGATATTGTCAAAAAAGCGCCAATGACGCAGTAGGTTTTAGACTTTTACAGTGAGAGAAGGAGGTCATACCCAAATTCTTGTTTGTAGTGATTTTTGTTCGTTTCAAGCTTCATTTGAATATTCAGTTCAAGTTTCACTCGTTTTAAGATTTATTTATTAATTTACATTAATATCTATTGTATGTTTGTTTGCATTGCTGGTTTATTTAATTTCTGTTCTTTTTAAGTTTCATTTATACCTCAATAGGAATTTTTTTTTTCATTTCAAGCTTGATTTTCATATTCAATCTAAGCATTACTCGCTTTAAAATTTATTTATTCATTTATATTATTACTTGTTGTATGTTTTTGCTATGATTGTTAATTTAATTTCTGTTCGTTTTGGGTTGCATTTATTCTTTAGTAGTTATGTCTGGTCGTTTTGAGTTTGAATTTTAAAAGGTATTTGTATCTGCTGAGCTTAAACTTAAAATGGCCTTTATTTCTCTTTGAAAAAATTATTTTTCGGAAAGTTTTTTTTTAATTAATTTCAAGTAATATCCTTAGCCGTTTCTGCAAAATTGAATATGCTCCCAATCTGACAACCAGAATAAGCTGAGCATGTTTTTATTTGGCTCAAAATCCCCTCAGCATAATCTGAAAGTTGCAACTTAGTAGACTAATCTGTTCCTGGGATATTGCAAATACGGAGTTTTGAGAGCCGATTGTTGACAGCCAGCCAGTTTGACGGAGTTTGCACACAGTGTCTTCCAGTTTAGTTCCACATCTTTCTTAGCACTCCATGAAAATTTCAATTAAATAACATGAGCCGCCACCAAAATCTTG
Source organism: Artemia sp. Qi Xiang Cuo (assembly GCF_049724085.1). Lineage (NCBI taxonomy): Eukaryota > Metazoa > Arthropoda > Branchiopoda > Anostraca > Artemiidae > Artemia > Artemia sp. Qi Xiang Cuo. The sequence goes on from NC_142810.1 coordinate 60,436,177, forward strand.
CACATTCGTCCTTTTGACATATGGAAACATATAGTATTCAGTAGTGGGGCCTCAGAGGTTTCAAAGTGTCAGATAGGGAAATTAACACAGGAAAATTAACAAGTGTAGTTCCTAGCCCCCTAGTTGGCAACATTCCTGCCCAGGCAAGATTTGGCACGACCAGGTGCCGCAATTTTAGGCGGAATTCCCAGTCCTTTCTAAATTTCCAGGCATAATTACTTGGAATGTGGTCCGTATAATATAAAAGTAGTAATAATAGGGAAACTTACACAGGGGAATAAAAAAGTGAAGTTCCTAGCCCCTTGCTCCTGTTTCTAGGCAAAATTCCCGCCCAAGCAATATCAGGCATGTCCAGGCAACATTAGGCATGTTCAGGGCAAGATTAGGTATGTTCAGGCAAGATTAGGCATGTCCAGGCAAGATTAAGCATGTCCAGGCAAGATCAGGCATGTCCAAGGCAAAATTAGGCATGTCCAGGCAAGATCTGGCATGTCCAGGCAAGATTTTAAGGACACACCCTCACCCCTGCTACTAGGAAAAATTGCTTTACTAGGTAAAATCATGTCTAGACACATTCTCAGGTGGTAGAAGTCCCCCGCCTTGTTTCCAGGCAAAATCATGTCTTCCAGGTGGTTGAACTCCCCCACGATGCTTTTGTAGACAAAATTACGTCTCCTATACATGTCCAAACATATCTCCAAGCTAGAAAAACTCCCCCACGATGCTTTTCTGTTAAAAACCATAGAGAACTTTCCCCTTCAAAGTATGCTATAAATATTTGAAATGGGAACCATTTCTTCATCAGCAGTGTTTCCACTTCTCCCGATTTTTCGGGAGATCTACCGAATTTCTAATCAATCTCCCGACAAAAAAAGAAGATACCGAATCTCCCGAAAATCTCCAGAAAACTTAATCCCCTTAACACTTTACTTTTTGGTCATTCTTTTCTTCTTGTTTTTACCTGTCCGTTGCCTGTGGTCTTTTAGGGATTTTTCCTAACGTCCCAGGCAATTGGGGCACCGTGACTTGATTTTATTGGCATAGGTATGAACATTTTCCATTATCCATTCCACAGTGGTTGCATTGGTTTTCTGTTTTTGATCATTTAAACACCTTCAAGGTTTGTAATTAACTAATTATTTTCAATTCATAAACTAACCACAGTTGTTTGCTTGCACCAAGAAAATGGGAACTAGCACTATGTGGGTCCAGCTGATTCATTAGCTTCAAAAGCATCAAGAATTACTAAAAATTTAAAGAAATATGACAAAAATTAGAATTTGTCTGCAGTTGCTCTGTAGGACCAAAGGGGTTTGCTTCAAATGACCCAACACAAGAAACAAAGACGGAAATTGCTGCATTTTGAAAACAATTTACGATTTTTGCTGGTTGACAAGTTAGTCCCATTCCTGAAAAAATATGCCGCATAAGAATTTTACTGATAAAGAAAGACTGGGTAAGCAGAAAGTGACGAATATAGTCCGCCAGGGCCTGTCAGTGTATTATAAAACATAAAATTGCGCTGAAAGGATGAAAATGAGTACAAAGAGTCGAAAAGTGCGTTTGACAAAGAATGGCGGGAACATTCCGATAGTGCCAATGATGATAAAACAGTGACTCTGACAGCCGTGGATTACTGGAAATCGGCTTTCAGTGCGAGGTACCACCGTGGAAACCAAACTGAGCAAAGTTTGTGCAATACTTGTTTTCCTTGCCATTTTCGAACGTAGCTTCAGAAAGACTATTCAGCTTACTCAAGAAGTAAAGACAGGCAGAAGGAATCATTTGGTAACAATAACTTTGACGTCCACAATTCAGACAAAACTTGAAATGAAACAAGACGGAGTTACAGCAGACACACTGACGGTTGACCAACCCCTCAGAAAGAGGCTAAAAGGAGTAGTAGCGTATGCCAGCACAGCTGAGTAACCAGCACAGCTAAAAAGCCATGCAATAGACACAGATTAAGAATGTAATGTGGCATATGTATCTGAAAGTTTTGCTATTTTTTTTACTTTTTTTTTGTTATGTAAATACTAATAAGCTACGACTTTGCTTTTTCTCTTTATCATTTGTGAATACCTCTGGGGATGGTGGTAAAAAAAAATTATCAATTTAACCCACTCAATGGTCAAAGGCCTAGTGTCCGTAATTCATCAGGATTTTCTCTCCCAGTCCTGAATTTAGTGGGGTGTCATGTGGAATCTGAAAGGGCCAGAAAAAGTAAGGGTCACCAAAATCTTGCACATTCGTCCTTTTGACATATGGAAACATATAGTATTCAGTAGTGGGGCCTCAGAGGTTTCAAAGTGTCAGATAGGGAAATTAACACAGGAAAATTAACAAGTGTAGTTCCTAGCCCCCTAGTTGGCAACATTCCTGCCCAGGCAAGATTTGGCAGGACCAGGTGCCGCAATTTTAGGCGGAATTCCCAGTCCTTTCTAAATTTCCAGGCATAATTACTTGGAATGTGGTCCGTATAATATAAAAGTAGAAATAATAGGAAACTTACACAGGGGAATAAAAAAGTGAAGTTCCTAGCCCCTTGCACCTGTTTTTAGGCAAAATTCCCGCCCATGCAAGATCAGGCATGTCCAGGCAAGATTAGGCATGTCCAGGTAAGATTAGGTGTGTCCAGGCAAGATTAGGCATGTCCAGGCAAGATTAGGCAGGTTCAGGCAAGATCAGTCATGTCCAGGGCAAAATTAGGCATGTCCAGGCAAGATCTGGCATGTCCAGGCAAGATTTTAAGGACACACCCTCATCCCTGCTACTAGGAAAAATTGCTTTACTAGGCAAAATCATGTCTAGACACATTCTCAGGTGGTAGAAGTCCCCCGCCTTGTTTCTAGGCAAAATCATGTCTCCCAGGTGGTTCAACTCCCCCACTATGCTTTTGTAGACAAAATTACGTCTCCTATACATGTCCAAACATATCCAAACATGTCCAAACATGTCCAAACACTGACGGTTGACCAACCCCTCAGAAAGAGGCTGAAAGGAGTAGTAGCGTATGCCAGCACAGCTGAGTTACCAGCACAGCTAAAAAGCCATGCGATGGGATGGTGGTAAAAAAAAAATTATCCATTTAACTCAGACTCAATGGTCAAAGGCCTAGTGTCCGTAATTCGTCAGGATTTTCTGTCCCAGTCCTGAACTTAGTGGGCTGTCGTGTGGAATCTGAAAGGGCCAGAAAAAGTAAGGGTCGATGAAGAAAAATGTCTTAATTTAACAGCGTTAGAGTCTGAATGAAATATAACTGCACTTAGTTTCAAAATTAAATAGATTTCAAGCTTCTAGCTGCTTCCTTTTGTCATGTTTGACAACGTTGATTGCCGAATTTTCTTTCCGGAATTGCAGCTGGCTCCAGTAAATCTGCACTCCAAACATTTAGAATGTGGTACTTTATACTCGAATCACTCGAACACCTCCAAAAACTCAATACAAAAACTGAAAATTCTACCAAATCCTGAGATCCATCCCCCGATTTTCTCCCGAATCCTGAGAGCCATCTCCCGATTTTCTCCTGAAAATTGTCAAGATTCTACAGATTGTTTGAAAAGATAAGTAAAAACACTGTTCATCAGTCTCTTTTAAGCAATTGAAGACGCAACAAGTACCTTAAACAATGGATAATTCCTATGAGCAAGTACTCCCTTTCTCTTTATAGTTACCCCCCACCCCCCCCCCCCAAAAAAAAAACAGAAACAAAACAAAATCCTTCCAGTTTGCTTTGTTTAAAACATACTCTTTTCACTACGTAACCCCCCCCCCCCCTATTCCTTACCATTTAATTCTTTCAAAAAAGAATTATTCATTTACTCCAAAAGTGTATTTTTCCCATCAGGCTTTTAAAACCTTAGAATTCATCAAGTATGTCATATCTATCACGTACGCTTTGTCTAAAATAACAAAACATATGTGTGGCAATAACCCTCTCAAAAGAGATGTCTGGCATGACACTCGGAAAGGAATGCCGTCAATAAAGCTTACGGGAGGTGATTCATTTACATAATTCTAGGCTGAATTTTCTTAGCAAAATTATTGCAAAATAGTCATATTTAGGCCTGGAATTTGTGTGTCTAAGGAGGGAGGGGGGCAATAAAAATATTTATTTACATTATAGACAACAACTCTAGTTTTGAAGCTGTTTATTGCTTCTAAATGGTAAAAAATAGGATTTTCGGGTTAATTTCTAGCATGAAGTGTATTTAAATGTCTTCTAAAAATAAGGATATTTCTCTGTTTACTGGCTGGTTTCTCACAAATTTTAATTTTTTTGAAAATGAGTGACTCATTTAAAGGCGGAAAGGGGAGAGGGCAATGGCAAAACTATGGTTTCTAATAAAGTTTTACAAGTTTTACCTTCCTGGAAAGGAAGGGAATGGGTCTAATTAAATTGCCATAGATTATTTAATAACTATTTTATGCTTGCTTGAAAAGGATTGACTTATTTTAGACAATGTTTAAATATTTATAGCTCCTGTTTTTCTTCTCTAGAAGGGAGGGTACTAGATTTTCTCTTCTTTTCCAAATTTTCCAATTCTTCCCCCACCCAGCAAGAGGAAAAGAGGGGGCGATGACACCCCTATGCAACGACTGGAGATGCTCGGGTCACCCAGAGCCCCCCGCACTAGTGAAGGTCTCGCCCTTTCCAGAAAGGCTCCAGCTTTGCCTAAGCAACACCGCGACATTCCTACCCCGGCTGCACAAATATGTTACACCACTGGCATGACTTTGCAACCAGGACCATCCAGCACCTAAGCGCAAGATCCAAGCCATCGACCTGCCGCGTTACCTACGCAAGATCATGAGGTAGCGGGCCCGTCCGCCCCTAATTATGCTTTGTTGAGGGTCTCAGGAGCTGCTTTGCCTACTCAGGATCATGAGTTTGCCCTCCAACACGTGCTAGCAGGACCATCCGGCACCCAAGTGCGGCCAGCGCAAGAGCCTGGTCATGCCCTGTCGACGGGGCTTGAAGAGGCGAGTTTTTTTATTCTAATTTCTACCAGGATCAGGTTATTCAGTTCTCATTTGGCATTTGACCTGTGAACATCTATATGATGTTAAGCCGGATTAACTTTAGAATACATTACCGTGGAATACAGTGACTGTCAGTGATTAAAAAATTTCGCAGCAAGTGAAATAAAAGATTGTTATTTATTGACTATATTACTATTGAATATTTTTGGTCACTCACATAAGCCGTATTAAATTTAGAATCAATTAAAGTGGACAGTTCAGGTGTAAGCATAAAAATTGCGATCATGCATTCATTATGTTAACATTTGTGTAGGGGCTAGTGCTGGCCAAATTGCATTGTAGAATAGATGATGTCATGCAAATAATTTCGTAGCTGGTTGATGCAGGAGTAAAAGTGTGGATTTTTTTAAGACCGTAGCTGATCTTGGATGATTGGTGTTTGCCGTGCCTTTTAACGGCTGTTGTACAGCACGCTAGAATCGCGTGGGTAAAAAAAAGGTTCCGATTGAGGTAGGCGCCATATTTTTTTTATTTATTTTTTTATTATCCGAGAATGGGGAATAAGAAGAAGAATAAAGGAAATAATGACAATAAGAAGTTGAAACAGGATGATCAAAATGTATCCCAAGAAGCTGGAGAAATTTACAAATCTACTCCAGTAAAGACAGGCCAGAAAAGGCCTTGTGATGAAGTCTCAGGACTGGACTCAACTTTTGATGTTAGTCTTGTGCGAGAATGCGAAAGGACAATTGCTGGTAGCATTTCCATGATTTTAGAAATGTTACAAACATTACAAAACGATTTTTCTGATATTAAGTGTTCACTGAAAACCGTAGAATCTGATATGGAGATTATAAAAAAATCAGTCGATCACCTTGGTTCGCGGTGTGCGGTTATTGAAGCTAATGCAAGCAAAACTAATGATGAAGTGGATAAACTTACTGATAAGACGCATGCGCAAGAGGTCATAATAAATGAACTTTGTACTCAAGCTGCCCTGTTAAAGAACCAGTCGATGTTGGTTAAAAATATGGATAAGAAGAATAATGTTCTGTTTTGGAATGTTAAGCCTGGACCGAGTGCAGATACTGAAAGCACTGTCAAACGTGTTCTAGTTGATGGGCTCGGGATTCCTCCTTCGGATATTCCATCTTTTTCTGTTGTTAATGTTACGGATAATTTCGTAAAGATTAAAACTGCGGAATATCAAAGTCGATTTGCTATTATGAGTAATGCGAAGAAACTGAAAGGAAAAGACTTAGGTTTTGGCAAACCCGTTTTTGTGAGTGATGACGTAACCAAGGAAGTTAGATTGATTAGGAGGGATCTACTTCAGAAAAGGAAGATTTTGCAAGAAAGGGGGATCCAATGTTGGGTGCCTCCGGTGGTTCCTCCGGTATTGTGTATTCGTGAAAACGGGGAAGTTAAAAAATTGGGATGGTATGAAGCTATGAAATCTGCATGTTGATGTTATTTTTTTTTCTCTCTTTATATCTTTTTTTTTGTATATTTATTTATGTAAGATGGTTCTTTTTTTTGGAAGAGTTATGTATGGTAAAATGAGAGATGTTTTGTTAAGTAATGTTATATATTTTTTTTTCTTGCGTATGTTGAAGTTATGTATATTTGGCTAGTAGCCCTTAGCTATATGAGCTTAGAGTGATTTGGATGTGGCCTTTTATAAGGCTATTACCGTTTATTAGTTTTTGTTTTATTTTATTTAATTTTGTTTTTTGTTTGTTTCAGGTTTTTGTGTTTTTGGTGCCTGGTTATGGCCCCATTATTTCCTCGGACCTTGATGGTATAATGAAAATTGGGGGTAGGTTAAATGGTTTTGTTTCTCTCGCTTCATTCTCTTGCCCGTCTTAAGTGTTTGCTAATGATTGAGATAAATTTGAATATAGTGGGGGAACTTGAGAGTTGTCTTGTTGATTTTTCACAGATGTATGAGGGTATCAGGAATTAAGGCCAGGTTGAGGGTGGAATGAATACTGAGTGTGCTGATTCAAAATATGCGTGTCTGAATGAATGAAAAGTTATTCAGGAGCTGAAAATGTAGGGTATGAATTGTCGCGGTTTAAATAGTTCGTTTAATTATATAAATGAAGTTTCATCTAGGCTGGAGCATGATGTAATGTCTTTGACAGAAACTTGGCTGAATGACTATAACTCTTCATTATTGGATATACCAGGCTATAGGTTGTTTCTTCGGAATCGAGTGGAAAGACAGCATGGGGGTCTTGCAACTTATGTGAAAAATGGACGTAATGTAAAGCCAAGGCCGGATATTGCTGTATATCGAGAAATGATTTTGGAGTCAATGGTGTTAGAGGTTTCTTTGTCTGGGCGTAAGTTATTGCTTGTGGTTGTTTATAGGCCGCCTTTAGGACATGTGGATGAGTTTTTGGACCTGATTGATAATATGTTGGATAAAATACCGGATTCGCAAGTGCCTTGCTTTATAAGTGGTGATTTTAATATTGATTTGAATAATGTGCAAGATGTGAATTCGAAGGCAAGAAGTTTTTGAATCTTATGTATAGTTATGGTCTTTCCCCTTCTGTTAATATTCCAACTAGAATATCAGGAGGTTCTGCATCTGTGATTGATAATCTGTTTTTGAATGTTAGCTGCGACTTGTTGCGAGTGTTAGTGAACGACGTTTCCGATCACTGTGCTATTGTGATCCGTGAAGCTATTAGTTGTTGTCATCAAGGAGGTGGTATGACTGGAGTTAAACAGCCTATAATTGATAAGAAAGCTATATATAAATATAGGACTAAACTTACGAATGAGTCATTTGAATGCCTTGATGGTACTGATTGTGTTAATGATAAATTTGGTAAATGGTATGATAAACTGATTCAGATGTTTTATGAAAGTCTAGAGTTCAAACAAAAGCGTAAACGTTATGATGTTGCAAAGAAACCATGGATATCGAAAGCGCTACTTAAATCGATGGATAAAAGACAAGAGCTCTATGAAAGGTCTACTAAAACTGGATCTCAATCAGATAAAGATATTTACAAAAGTCATAATAGAAATCTTAACACCCTTCTAAGACAGGCTAAAAAGCTCAGCTTTGTAAATAAATTTAAAGAAGCAGAAGGCAATCCTGCGAAAACGTGGAGAATCATCAAGTTGGTAGTGAACCCTCGTGCTTCCCCGACTATCCCTGATAGTCCTGATGCTCACTCGGATAATCAAGTTGCTAATATAATGCGTGCACATTTTACTGATATTGGTAGGAGTGTATCTGATAGTGTTGCGCAGTCACCCAGTGATGGCTCTTATAATGATTTTCTCGATGAGGCAGCTGAAGTCTCTATATTCTTAAGACCAGTGACTCTTGCAGAGCTTGAGACGACGGTGAAGTCAATGAAGAATTCAGCAGCTGGGTCGGATTTTTTCAGTGTTAGAATTCTTCGTTCAGTTTTCTCTATTATCTCAGGTCATATTTTGTATTTGATTAATTCATGTTTTAAGAGTGGAGTTTACCCGGATTCTTTGAAAAGTGTTCATGTGGTACCCCTGTTTAAGAGTAGTGATAAGAATGATATGAATAATTACAGACCAATATCAATGCTCCCAATAATATCGCGTCTGTTTGAAAAACTGATTTGTGTAAGAATGGTGGATTTTTTAAATAAAAATTCTTATATTCACCCTACTCAGTTCGGATTTCGTCATGGGATGTCAACAGAGCAAGCTTTGCTTTTTTTAACAACATTTGTCAATGATTCGTTGGATGCGGGGTTGAAAGTTGCGTCTATATTTCTGGACATTATGAAAGCATTCGACTCTGTTGACCATAGTGTATTATTATCAAAATTAGAGCATGCCGGTATTCGTGGTAATTTTCATTGTTTGATTTTGTATTTTTTGAGTGGAAGGAAACAGTGTGTTGGGGCTGGAAGTGTTCATTCTGATTATATGAATGTGAGATGTGGAGTATCACAGGGTTCTATGCTTGGACCCTTGTTGTTTTTAATCTATATCACTGATTTGAATGCATGTCTTAAAAGAATATTTAGTCATGTGGGACCTGCAGCTAGAAGGTCAAAGATGATATTGCCTAGCTTCGCTGATGACACACAGTTTTCTGTGGTAGCTGTGACTGAGGCAGATTTATTTCTGCTTTTAAATACAGGAATGAGTTGTATTGAAAATTGGATGCGTGTAAATAAATTATGTTTGAATAATAGTAAAGGTAAATTCATTCTATATGGAAGAAGTACTAATTATTATCCTTGGATCCTTGGTATTCAACTGGAAAGTGGATATCTCCAGAGACATAGTTATGTTCAATATCTTGGTGTCCAGGTTGATGAGTGTCTTATGTTTAAACCTCATATTGAGTCAGTGTGTACAAAAATTGCCAAGAATGTTGGAATGCTGCGGAAACTGAAACATTTTTTCCCTCCCAAAATTTTAAGAATGCTTTATTTATCGCTGGTTCATCCGTATTTGTTATATTGTGTAAGTGTTTGGTCAGCAACATTTATTACTTATCTACTGCCACTGAGGGTTCTACAAAATAATGCTGTTTGTGTTTTATCTGGAATGCAAGGTTCTGACTTGGTTTGAAGGCAATACGACGGTATTAAGATTATGCCACTTTTTGGCCTAGTTAAGTTTTACACGGCATTATTCATGTTTAAAAGTTTTAATAACCTGCTACCTGCATGTTTCTCGATTGCATTTACCGAAGCTAAACACAGGTATGAGACAAGAAATGCCCATTCAATGCGAACCCCGTTCCCTGTAACAACAAGGTCTACATTTTCTATCCATTTTTATGGCCCGGCTGTCTGGAACAAACTTCCTGAGGAGGTAAAAAATAAGACAGATCTGGATGATTTTAGAAATTCCCTCAGAGTAAGCTGTTTTTGTCAGTATGGAAGAGTTTAGTGGTTGTGTGTAGACAATGATTGGTTGAAGGTTGTTGGTGAGATGATTGTTTGGGTTTTGAATGGATGAGTGATTTATTTCACTTTTTTTATTTATTTTTTTCTCCTCTATTTTTGTGAATCTTGTGAGTTGTGTTGCGTTGTTTGCGTGGATGGTTCTCAAGTTCCCACTTTTTGTTGGAGGGGTGGGAGAGGGAGGCGAGAGAAGACATTTATTTGTTTTTGGGTTGTACCCTTTTTGGGTTATATTAGGGTCCGAGGAAATAAATGATAATAATAGAAAATATTTTTTAAAGTGTTTTTCCTTTTTTTCGGGTTTTGTCCGGCATGCAGTAATGCATTGGATTGTGTTTTTTAAATGAGATGTTTGTTCATTTATTTATTGTAACCCGTTTGTAAATAAAAAAAAATATGGAAATATCTAACTATTTTTCAACATATTAAAAGCTTGTCAGAGACATTATAAGGCTTTTTCGCTACTTTTGTCTTTCCAGCTCCCTCCCCATAGCTTTAAAACTCAGCCCCTTAGAAACAAGGCTGTTTTTCCCCATTTTCAAGCTTTGTAAGGAAACTTTTACACTAATAAGTGCTTACTCACTAGCGTTTGGAGGGGGTCATCTTTGTTCCCCTCTAAGGATCTCCCTGTTAGCTTCATTCGTACCCTTTTTTATAGACTGGCCAACTTTTCAAGTTTTTCTCACCATTTTTCTTACCTGTGCTATGGAAATATCTAACTATTTTTCAACACAGTAAAAGCTTGTCAGAGGAATTAAAGAGCTTTTTGCTAGCTTTTCTACTTCATCTTATTCTAATGTTTAAGTGACTACTCTTACCTTTCCAGCTCCCTCCCCTTAGTTTTAAATTTCACCGCCTCTCAGAAAAAAGGCTCTTTTTCCCCTTTTCTAGCACCTACTCGCCAATTTTTGGAGGGAGTCATCTGTGCCTTCCCATAATAAGGCTCTTTTCAACTTTAGGAAAATTTTTCACATTGTCAGCATTTTTACTTTAATTATTTTTATTCATTTAAGAGTGTACTCTTATCTTTTACCTTTTTGATTAAACATTAAAGGCATAAGTTATGCGCTTCAAAGGAAATAGCTAAGAAAGTTGTTACAGGGTTTCTAATAATGGGGACGTTTATCTTATAACTAAGAATTTAGAGAGCCCCTGCTAGTTGCAGGGGCTCTCATGGCGAGATTTATTGGGGGAGGACCCCCACCCCCAGAAGAGGCCTCCGAGGCATTGATAGCTTAGGCCGATGCATTTATAACCAGATGGACGGAACCAAACCCCCCTCGGTAATTTTTCAATGCCCTTTTTTTAAATACAACCATAAAGGGTCTTTTAGAGCATTGTAACATATATAACGGTAGTATGGGCACATGTTCAGTAGTAGGATGTCTACACTTGCAAGGGGACATGGTACCTCTTCATACTACAATGACCCATTTCAATGAGTAGTATGCTGTATATGACTTCAAGGGTTCATGGTTCCCTTTCATAAACGTTCTGTCTTTTTCATAGGGCAATTATCTTCCAGTGAGCTAATATGCTCCTATTATTCTTCTAGACTCACACGGCAACACTGCCAACATTGTCTATTGAGATCCTCTCACCGCCACCTCAATTTCGTTTCAGTCTGTGTACAGGGCCCGTACAAAGTGAACACGAGGGGGGTTTAAGTGCGGGGGCGAGTCAAGATAGTTTATAGTTCCCCAAAATTGATTTAGACAGTCTTGTGAGGGATCTGGGCCTCACCAATCACTTTTTGGATAATTTATTAGGACAATTACCACCTAACGAGGTCAAGAGGGTGCTAGAAGATGCAGAACCCGCCCCTCACAGTGATATGGGAAAAAGTGGAGCCAACTCGCCCCCAGTGTTGCCTAATTTGTATTTAGCAGATACCGCTTTGGGCAATATCCACGTGTATAGGACCGAGTTTTGTGACCCATTTAATTCCCTATCAAGTGGTAGTATTCAGACGAATCCCATAAAAACCAGACACTTCTAGGTCAGCATTATTCGGACACTTCTCGAAAAATATTTACGGGAGGCGGGAGGACAGGATTCTTTAAAAGTATCCATCGCGTTTTAAATTTTTTTTATGCGAGTTTGGGTGTTTTGTGTGACCATCACATACAAAAGGGAATGCAGACGCTACACCCAGACTCGCATAATTTTGAGGGTGGGTTTTCGGATTTGGGGGGGGGGGGTGAATTTTTAACAGGATGGTGGTCTATAATGAGAATGGGAGTGGGTTATCTGTATTATTTATTGAAAAATTAAAAGGGAATTTGCTTTAAGAGGTGGGAGCGGGGGGCAGGGAGGGTGCAAGATATAATAGTCCATTTAAAAGCTACTGGGGGTATAAAACGATTTTCTTTTGACACAGGCTTGGAGTGTTTAAAAAATTCCGTCCGTGTCGCAGGACATAAGCCCCGGAGAGATGACGCTAATAAGACAATGTTAGACGATTGGGCAGTAAATGGGAAACAGGGTTCTGATTTTCCTAAGGTAGATTTTAATTGTTTAAGGGGAAACTATCTAGTTACACTTAAAGGGATTGAGAGTTTTGAAAAGGAAAATGAACATTTAAAAGTTGGGGTTAGCGTTTTACGAAGAATTTGAAGATGGGGAACTAAGTGAAAAGAAGAGGGTAATTTATTCTGTGAAAGCTCTTTCTATTGACTTTATGAAACCCTGGATATGGTTTTGTATAAACCTGCGGAAGAGCCTGTATCAATAGGACATTTTCTTCCTATTCCTCTTATTAACAAGCTCTTAAGTGAGGGTATAATGATGGGAAGACCTGATATTACTGCCCAATGTTTGTTTCTAGATTTCATAGAGAGTTAAAATTAAATAATCATTTGAAACACTACAAGCTTCATGGGTACCAGCCTTTAGAAACGGTTTCAAGGGACAATGCCACCTTGCGGTTCAAAAGCTTTCAGAACACACTGTTGCAGAGCAGCAAGGTAACATCAGACATTGAGGCTGCTTTCATGGATGTGTTGGATCCCTCAAATTGTAATCATATGAAAAAACATGAAGCCATTGCGATATCGGAGAGATACAAGAAATACCATGCAATTGGTAGATTTTTGTGAGACGTTGGATTGAAAAGATTGTGTTGGTACAGCTATGGTTGCTCCCATTAAAAAAGCAAATGAGGCAATTTCACGGCTGTGGCGTCCACACTATCCAATGAATCTATCACCAGAGGACGAGTTGGCTATTGAAAATAAAGATATATGTTTTTTCGTAAGAAACAAATTAAAGAGGGTGATGTGAAAAGCTGCTATCATGATCATTTATGGCAAGAGATTTCATCAAAGGGTAGTAGCTTTCCGGGGTCAAACATAAATCGTTTAATTTAAATGTTAAGCAACAGTACTTTTTACCGGTTTACATGCAAAATTTCAACCATGATTTGAAATTCATATTACCAGCGTTCGCACGATTGCAGAAAGGTGAAGTTGTAGATCGCGCATGGGTAGATGGTTCTTTTTCATAAAACATCATACCGAAATCATCTAAAAAGCTGCTAGCAGGGGTGGATCCAGGATTTCTTTAGGAGGGAGGGGGCAAAATAGGTCGATCCGAGAAAATATATATATATATATATATATATATATATATATATATATATATATATATATATATATATATATATATATATATATATATATATATATATATATATATATATATATATATATATATATATATATATATATATATATATATATATATATATATATATATATATATATATATATATATATATATATATATATATATATATATATATATATATATATATATATATATATATATATATATATATATATATATATATATATATATATATATATATATATATATATATATATATATATATATATATATATATATATATATATATATATATATATATATATATATATATATATATATATATATATATATATATATATATATATATATATATATATATATATATATACATATATATATATACAATATTATATATGTATATATTTGTAAAAGTTATAACTGGAAAAATAGGTATTTAATCTTGTTACCTATTGCTGTAATGTCTTCCTCTAAACGCGAGAAGGTGAGCGTAATAGCTCGGAGCAGGATTCGAAACTGAACGAGCACATCGAACGTACACGTGACACATGTCATAAGTCAACGTCTGAAGATGATTCGAGCTGAAATTGTTTTCATCAAAAAGAACATAGTAGTGAGTGGGTCGACTTGTTCCCTGCAAAGAAAGTTGGTTTATATTACATTAGTAATAACGGTTGGATAAAACCAAGATAATTCTTTATAATTTGTTTCATCCTTCACTTTATTTTTTCAGGAAGGGGGGGGCGATAACTGCAAATATTCACTTTCTAATTATTTTATTTATAATGTTCTGATTAAATAATGCTCGACAAAATGAGAAAAAGAATGAAAAAATGAGATAAAAAAGGCCATAGAGGACAAAAGATGAATGATCCGAATATGAGAGACATTGAAAAAGGAACAATAATAATAACTTATAAAGGTAGCTATTAAACACTAAAGGTAAAGTTCACACAAGAACAAAACATAAAATAGGCGAGTTACATCAAAAACCTAAAAATCAACTTTTTGAGACCTAGGATTGACCCTTTCTCTGTCTTTTTTATAGATTAAAAAACAGGAGGGAGAAAAATTATCAAACTAAAAGCCCCTGCATAAAATTTAAAAATAGTCCCTTAATTCCGGGACTATAAAGCACGATTAAGAAGTAGTCAAACCCGAAGCAATGTATTCTTTTACAAGTTTGACATATTAAGATGTTCTTTCCTTACTATTCAAATCTATAAGGAAGAAATTTCCGCCTGTTTTGCATCCTACGCTTCTGACTAAAGGAAAGTTGAGAGTCTTAGAAAAGTAAATTTTGATGAGGTTTTACACCTCAAATTTCCCTGAAAAATAAATCTTAGTACTCTCTTCTGTTCCTAAAACTTTGTATTGGTGCAATTTGGCAACCTGGATGCACTTACGTCCTTTTGATTTAGTTCAAGAGTAAGGGCAGAAGTAGTAATAGTAGTAGCCCTGAAAGTTTTAACTTACTCCCTTTAATTGGTATTGAGACTTTACTGCGACAACTTGTTGACAAGAAGGATGCACATAGTGTCTTATACTTTAGTTTTAAAGCAAAATAAATCTACCTTTAAAGTTCTTACTTCAAACTCTATCCCAGCCCTATCATAGTCTCAAGTAATACTTCTGCTACTACTATTACTGCATCTGCAATTACTGCTACTATTCAGGCTATTCGTATTAAAGGAATGGTTGGGGGATGTTGAACTATATAAAATAGAACTATGTGAAATCAAATTCCTAAGATGTACAAGCAATTTCTCAGGAACATCTTAATGTATTAAAATGAAATTTTCAGCGCGTTTTGTACCTCACGGGTGACAGAGGATTAGGTAGGAATTTTCAGGGAATGACGAGGTGTTTGTTCAATGGACTAAAAGGCAATATGTAAACGTTATTACAAATACTACTATTACTACTACTATTACTGCTACTACTACTACTACTACTACCACTACTGCTACTACTAATTAAGGAGAAACTTTAAAGGGATGGTTGGGCGATGTTGAACTATATAAAATAGAACTATGTGAAATCAAATTCCTAAGAAGATGTACAAGCAATTTCTCAGGAACATCTTAAGGTATTAAAATAAAATTTTCAGCACGTTTTGTATCTCACGGGTGACAGAGTATTAGGTAGGAATTTTCAGGGAATGACGAGGTGTTTGTTCAATGGACTAAAAGGCAATATGTGCACGTTATTACAAATACTACTGCTACTACTACTACTAATACTGCTATAACTGCTACTACTACTGCTACTACTGCCTCTACTAGTCCAAGGTACTCTGACCACTACTATTAATACAACAGTTGCTACAAATACTATTTGTGTTGCGACTACTACAAAGGCTGAGAATATTACGGTGATAATTTTAGGAAATATTGAAGGGGAAGTTGAACTACATCAAAACACACTACACGCATGCTGGTTGTCAAAAGAGCACATTAAGAATAACTTAGCAACGGCTTAGCGTATTAAGTTGAATCTTCCAAGGTATGAGTAAGGGGGTGTTAAACTTACAAAACGGCAGTATATGCATAACACTATTACTAATATTGCGAAAACTATAACTGATGCAACTACTAATACTACTCCTACCATAACTATTATTACTCCTACAGCTACTAAGGGTAAACGTATAAAGGTGAAAATATTAATTAATATTAAGGGGAAATTTAAACTAAACCGAAACACACTTTGTGTATGCAGGTTGTCAAAATTGCACATCTCAAGAATGGCTTATGGTATTAAGTGGAAATCTCAGCAAATTATGATATGTATGATTAACTGACGAAACGGCAATGTTCGCGCTACTACTACAACTACTACTTTCATTGTGACTACTACTAAGGCAAAGGTATTAAAGGGTACATTTAAGGAAATGTTGAAGGGAATGTAAAATCAAATTAAATCACAATATGTACTAACAAGTTTTTGAAAGGCGTATCAGCAATATCTTAGAGAACAGCTTAGATTTTTAAGTTGAAACTCTCAGGGAACGAAGAGGCGGATTTTCAACAGAACAAAAGGCAGCATACTACTGCTACCAGTACTTCTACTACTGCTGTTACTACTACTACCAATAAGACAAAGAGTATGAAGGTGAAAATTTCAGGGAATGTAGGGGTGGGGAGTTTAACTAAATCGAAGTCTTTTCATGAAGGTAGTCATAAGGTCGTATCAGCAAGATCTTAGGATCGGCTTGGAGTATGAGGCTAAACTTACAGGGTTTGTTGTGTGAGATGTTGAAATAATCAAAGGGCAATATTAACGTGTCAATACTACTACTATGTATACTGCTACTACTACTACTACTACTACTCCTTGTGCTACTGCTACTACTGCTAGTGCGTACTACCCCCCTTCAAGATTTCTAGAAATTCTCATCTTAATATTCTTAGCCTTTGTAATCCAAAAATTTTTTTTGGCGTAATCCAAATAGTAGTCGTAGTAACGATAGTAGTAATAGCAGTGGTAAGAGTATCTTGTTGTAACAGTAGTAGTAGTAGTAGTAGTAGTAGTAGCAGTAGCAGTAGTAATAATGGCAGTAGTAGTAGTAGTAGTAGTAGCAGTAGTAGTAGTAATAGTAGTAGTAACAATAGTAGTAGTAGTAGTAGTAGTAGTAGTATTAGTAGTAGTAGTAGTAGTAGTGGCAGTAGTAGTAGTAGTAGTAGTAGTAGTAGTAGCAGTAGTAGTAGTAGTAGTAGTAGTAGTAGTAACGTGCACATATTGCCTTTTGGTCCATTGATCATCCCCTCCGCCATTCCCTGAAAATTACTACCTAATACTCTAAGTCACTTGTGAGATACGCCTTTTTGACAATCCACAAGCGCATAGTATGTTTCGATTTTGTTTAGCACTCCACACAACGTTCTCTGAGAGCTTCATCTGAAAGATTTTTGCTTTTTTTTACACAAAACGTGAAACAAGCCCCCCTTTCCCCCTAAAAAAACTATGTATAAGCAATGAGCAAATTATAAAGCTTACAAACCCTACCCCAAGGAGTTTAGGTGGTTGTCATTCCCATGGACATTGAATTATAAAACCTTTCAACTCTGCTGAAGAAGATGGCTATTTCAAAATTTCGATCTGATGTTTCTGGGGAAGAAAGGTACGTGGAAGGGGGGCTGGTTGCTCTTTAATCGCTTTTGACTCTTGAAAAGAGCGTTAGAACTTTCAAATTCAAATTGAACTGCTTCTTTCCGAAGTCTCTACGACAACTCCTTCCACAAAACTGCCAATGAAAAAAAAATTCTGTCCACTTCGCTCTTTACTTAGGTGGCACTATTGCACTGCCTATGATGATTTCATGTTTGAACTACTTCAGAAAAATAATATTTTATTTTACCTTATAGAGAACTCGTACATAGGCCCCATAAAGTTACTGGTGATGCCCCGATAATAAAATAAAAAACCAGCAGTAATATGAATATGAAGATCTTACTAATAATTTTCCCTTCCAATTACCCCCTCTTCCTCATTTTTAATTTGCTTAAAATGGCATTTTATATTTTATGTCGATACTGATTTATGTTTTTTTTTTGGATTCAACAACTTAAATAAAAATAATGCATGGCGGCTTGACGACCGGTTAAAGACAAAGCACAAATATGATTAAAAAACGTAACCAGTACACAATTACTGAGTTATACAACTAACCGAATCATCACTCAAATAAACACTAAAAAAATCAATAAAAAAGAGATAAAACTTTAGTTTTATTTAAATAGTAGTAAATGCTAAAACTATATACAAATGCGATACATATGAGCACACCTTTGCAACAAAACATTCAGCTCACATTTATTTTATATCTGTATTTGGCCAGATTTCACATTTCTTTCGATTTTAATTTTATATGAATCCTAATGAAAGTTGAAACAACCAATAAGTGCAAACGAACTTTGCCCGCCACTGCTACAATCTGTTCAGCTCTGTTTTATTTAAATTTCTCTTTTGAGTCTCATTTTCTTTTGAGATCTTATATATTATTTTAATATAATTCTATTTAACTACTAATGAAAGTTCAAACTGTCGACAAGTGTCGACGCACACCCATGCTAGAATCGATTCAGCTTTTGTTGATTTTTATAATTTCTTCCAAGTCTTATTCATCTTTCTTCTTCTTACAAGTTTTGTCTTCTAAGTATTCATTTTCCTTTCATCCTTTTTCAATTCCTTTCTTCAATTTTTTTCTTCAATTCCATTCATCTTTCTTTCGAATGTATTTTATTTAACTACTAATGGAAGATAAAACTACAAACAAATTTGAAAGATCTGCGCACATTTCTGCTACAACCATACAAATCCTATTTCGTGTGTGATTTCTGTTGAGACTAATTATATATTTTTTATAAATTTGATTTTTATTTAAATTCTAATGAAAGATAATTCTAGCACCAAGTCTGTGCACATCGCTGCTACAAGTTAATCACTAAATTTTCTGTCAAGGCCAATTTTATCTTTCAAATTTTACTACAAAGAATTTAAAGCCCCTACACTGTGTAAAGCATTAGAAATTGAATTTTCTCTGTCAAATGCATTAAACTACTTGGGGTGACAGTTACTGCTGACTTGAAGTGGGATGCCCATGTTAAAAACATCAACAAACAAGCTTTCCCTTCGGTTTCTCTTCTTAAACTTTGATATAATTTTCTAGCCCTCCTAAGCACCTTCTCAAATTGTATTGTTCTTTTATTTGACTAAAGCTGGATTTTGTTTGTCCAGTGTGGCGTTGTGGCCTTTCTTTAGAACATTTTTATAAGATTGAAAACGTCCAAGAATGAGTGCTTAGAAAATGTCCAAAAACAATCATAAATTGTGAAGGGGAGGTTCCATATCATCATCTACCACAGGTAAGTTCAAACCCACCACCTTGGCCGAGAAAAGGGACCTCCTGTGTTTTCGTTTTGGAACCATAACCCTGACTGTTCCCCAATTACGTCCCATAATCCCCGAAACCTACCTTCCCGTCCACAACAGGCCGTCCCGTATAAAGTCCCAAAATGCACCCAAACTGACTCTCATCCCCACTATACCTGAAGGATATCAGAAGAGGTTTGTTCCAAGTTTTATTTAATTGTATAATAGCCACGAAAAAAAGTCATTAATTAAATTTTTTTTTACTTCTTAACTAAGTTTTCACTCTTCGTATTTGTGTTTTGTACAATGCATTGACGTGAAGGTCAAATTCTTTCGATACGATATAAATATATACATATATATATATATATATATATATATATATATATATATATATATATATATATACATTTTTTTTTACTTCTTAACTAAGTTTTCACTCTTCGTATTTGTGTTTTGTACAATGCATTGACGTGAAGGTCAATTTCTTTCGATACGATATAAATATATATATATATATATATATATATATATATATATATATATATATATATATATATATATATATATATATATATATATATATATATATATATATATATATATATATATATATATATATATATATATATATATATATATATATATATATATATATATATATATATATATATATATATATATATATATATATATATATATATATATATATATATATATATATATATATGTGTGCTATTTGTGACGCAAAATTCATATTCGGCAACCATACTGTGAAACTGTGAAAGAAATTTGAAATTCAATTCTATTATTCTCTATAAATTACCTGAATACCCTCATGGGAGCAGATGTAAAAATCGAACTCTTGTTTGTGAGTTATTAAGTTGTCAACAACTGTACCAGGGGGTATATTTTGGTTTCTTCCCACAGTGGGTTGGCCTGGCTCTGCGAAGAATCTTGTATTATGACGTTTTTGAACCACTATGAACGTAATTGGTGGTGAATAATCAGGACGTATTTTCCAGCATGCCTTACGGATTGCATTGAATTCCGTTTTGAGAACCTGAAATCAGTAAATTCAAATTTAAACCAAAGTCAAATAATAGGTGAATGTTATTTTTTTAAGAAGCCTTTTGGCCTTAAAAATGAATGATTATGAATGTCTGTCATACCACAAATAAAGGTTATAATTATTTTAACTATTGGTTGGTTACAAATATTATAGTAGGGTATTCTGTAGCCTATAAGGCTAAGTTTTGCCAAGCTTTCCTTACAGCTTTACGCATTTGATTAAACTCCAATTTTAGAAGCTGCATAAATTGAAGTAAAAAATAAAAGTAAGTAATAGGTTAATATTTATTTTGCAGATATTGAATAAACTGAATGATGAAAGAGCACAAGAAATACTGAATAAGCATAAATGTTTACAAACCCAAACAATTAGTTTAGTTTAAATATTTTAGTAGCATATTCTATATGTTTTAAAGCTAAGTTTAAACTCGGCCAGAATGTGTTTTAGTTTATGCTTCAGAATATACTTAGTATGTAGAATGCGACAGAAAACGACACCACTTGGTTAAATATTTAACGACTTTACACCTTTACAGATTACGTTGAAATCTTGTTGGAAAACCTCAAATCTAAATTCAAGTCACAGAATAGCGGATTTCCCTGATAGATCTTTATTTTCAAAAATGTGTCTGCTATAACTTCAATAATGAAAAAATTATACCTGAGTAGGATCAAACCTAAAGACGCACGTATGACGCAGTAGGCTTTATAATTTTACAGTTTGGGGAGGGGGAGGGGGACATTTGAAAAACTCTTGTTATTGTGATTTTTGCTTGTTTTAAGTTCGAATAATTTAAGTGTTACTCGTATTAAAATTTATTTATTCATATATATTAGTACCTGCTTTACATTTGCTATGATTTGTTTGCTATGATTGTTTATTTAATATCTATACGGTTTTGGTTTCATTTATTCCTTAATGGTGATTTTGAGTCGTTTTGGGTTTGAATTTTAAAAGGTATTTCTATCTTCTAATCTTAAGTTTAAAATGGCCTTTGCTTTTCTTAAAAAAAATTTTTTTTGGAATTTTTTTTTTAATTATTTTGTTCGTTATAAGTGTTAAGTTAAAATAGTAAGCTATAAGTTAAAATGTGTCTTTTATAAGTGCAAAAATGAGAAAATTACACCTCAGCAGGATCAAACCCAAAAGCCGTAAGAATGACGCAGTAGCCTTTATAACTTTACAGTTTTTGGGGGAGGAAGGGGGCAGTTGACAAACTCTTGTTATTGTGATTTGTGTTTGTTTTAAGTTCGAATAATTTAAGTGTTACTCGTTTTAAGGTTTATTTATTCATTTATATTAGTACCTGTTGTTTGCTATGATTGTTTATTTAATATCTGTACGGTTTTGGTTTCTTTTACTCCTTAATGATAATTTTAAGTCGGATCAGGTTTGAATTATTACAAAATTTATTTCTTCTCGTTTTAAGATGTTTGTATGACCCTTATAAAAACTTCTTCATTTTCGGATTTTTTTTTATACTAATTTTTGTACGTTTCTTATTGTCACAGCTTCAAGTTTTCAACATTTCATATTTCAACATCTTGGTTTTTCTGAACATCAAAGTTTCATCAAAGTAACAAGACATCAAAACTGATACATTTTTTTCAACGTTAATGTTTAAAAAATTCTTCCTTAACCTACCTTGAAAGTAGTCACAAGCGGATGTAGTAGGAATTGCAAGCATTCACAGTTGCAAGTTGTCACATTTGTAATCGTAATCAGTCTCCTTTGCAGCCGCATTAGTAGCAGTGGTAATAGTAGCCCTGAAAATTCCAAGTCAATACCATTACCCTTTCCTAAAATATAGCAGATGTGCCTTTTTGGTAACTTGGATACGGATATTTACTTTTGATTTAGCTCAACATACCCCACAACACTACCCAAAGTTTTGCCTCAATACCCTTAACATACCCCATAGCTCAACATACCCCTCAACATTTCCAAAAGTTTTGCCTCAATACCCTTAACATAACCCCATAGCTCAAGATACCCCTCAACATTTCCCAAAGTTTTGCCTCAATACCCTTAACATACCCCATAGCTCAACATACCCCTCAAAATTTCCCAAAGTTTTGCCCCAATACCCTTAACATACCCCCATAGCTCAACATACCCCTCAACATTTCCAAAAGTTTTGCCTCAATACACAACCTTTTTGGACAGACCCAGGATCAAACATTTTTCCCTTACCCAATGATAATAGCTGCAATGATAATAGTCTTAGCTGCAAATAGTCATAGTACACGCATAGTCACAGCCTTAGCTGCAAATAATCACAGCTTAGTCACAGTAAAAATCATTTCAGTCGCAAGTATTTAAAGTCACAAGTAGTTATGGTCACAAATAGTCAAAGTCACAGATAGTCTCGTTAAACATACCTTGAAAGTTTAAACTGAATGCCCTCAGTCGTTCCTGAGGTATTGCTGATGTGCCTTTTTGACAACTAGCAGGCACATAATATGTGTTTTGAATTTGTTTAGCATCCCCTAAAAATTCCCCAAAAATAGTCACAAGTAGAAGTAGTCACAGTTGCAAGCAGTTGCTGTCACAGTCACAAGTTTTTGAGGTTAATCGCAAGTAGCAGCAGTCACAACCAGTCGCATTTGCAGCCACAGTAATAGTAGTGGTCCCGAAAGTTTTTAGCAAATACCCTTAACAGTTTCTAAAATTTTGCAAATTCCTCCTATTGGTAGCCTGGATACAAACAGTGTCTTTTGATTTAGTTTAAAATCCCCCTTAACACTCTCTGTAGTTTCACCTTAACATCTTTAGCTTTTTCAGACACAACCGCGATCAAACATTCTCCTTTTCTAAAGCATAAATCCTGTTTATAAAAAAGGGCAAATTCCATAATTTACATTCATTGCCTCAGGAGCTGTGGATAGGGGGCAAGGTATCCTTGAAGGCATAATGGTTTTACCTTTTTATCTATTTTATTAGTCAAATTCGTCAAAAGGTCCATAATAAAAATTTTTTCTTATCAGTGCTAAGGGGACAGAGGCATCTAAGGGCAAGAAAAAGGGGTGGCTGGCTGTCCTCAGTTCCCTTTTCAATAGCCCCTTAGCATTCCTTTAAAGTTTGAACTTAATACCCTGAGCTGTTTCTTACATATTGCTGTTTTGCCTTTTTGAGAAAGCTCCTGCAAATAGTGTGTTTTCATTTTGTTTGACATCCCTCCCAAGTTTTCTATAAATTTTAACTTGATACCCTTAGCCTTTCTGGAAACAGAGGATTTTTGCCTTTGGTCAGAGTTCAAAGAGTGAAAAAATAAACAAGTTTTCAATTGAATCCGATAATTTGTTGAGCTTGCATGAAAAACCAAACTTATGTTACTAACGTGAGCTCTTTGGGCTGGCAATAGAACATTTTATTGTTGAAGTTTGTTACCTGAAGTATGCCCCCCCCCCACGAATGCATTTCGTAAAGTGAAAAATAAAAACAGATCGATATTGTCTAAGATTCGTATAGGGATACCCCTTATGGCCCTCAGTGGCTACTAAAACAACCAAAGACCAGACAAATCAAGCTAGATTTCTAGTCTTTTGCTACGGTACCCATTCGGAGCATAGTATATCTGAAGCACATATCTGTAACTGGAATGACCAATTTAAAGAAGCTTGTACGAGGATAGATAAAGATGCAAATAAGGCTGTTGAAGATCCGCATTTACTCCCTGACATTTTCAAGACTCTAAGTAAAACCTATTTATCACTACCAAACTAAAATTTAAACAAAATCGAGCCTAGTGCTGTCAACTCTGACTACTGCAGCATCAAATTTTGAGGGAGATAATAAATGAAAACCAAGTGGAACTAATGAACATTAAGTCTAACCTAATGAAGGACATTTCTTGTGTCGTGTCCCAGACAATGAAAGATCACCGAGCTTCGAATATTATCAGCAAAGATATCTTGAACGAAGTTCATAATTCCATTTCCCTTGAACATAATACCAGTATTGGACAAAAAATAAAATAGCCCTTTATAAACTTCAAAACTTTATAATGTAGTGAATATGCTTGAAAATAAAACTTCTAAAATATCCTATTTTACCCATGTTACTACTAAATAAATATATTACAGTCTTATTTGCGTCTATTCAGGCAATTATATCTCAGATTAGCCTTGTGTCTCGAAGCTTGTTTCCATAAATATCCGATTTTGGAAACCTTATGTATTGATTTTAAAAATAGCTTAGTAAGTGACTACTTTAGCTTTATGCCTATGGTGCTGTGGTAGCACTTCTTAAAAAGTAGAGACCAAGAGACTGAGACAAAATTGCGTCCCTCAATAGCTAGGTTAAATACTCCCCAGAACTACAGTTGAAGTCAACCTCCCTAGAGTAAACCCTTAAGATTAAATTTCCCCCTTAACGCTAAAATTTACCGGAATAAGATATATAATAAAAACCATCCCGGGACATAAGTCAACATTATTTTCTACCTGTTTATATACACAATTCCAGCTATAAAATGTAATTCGTATTACCGGCGTTGGCACGTTTGCTTTTTCCCCAAATCCCTAAGTAAATTAATTCAACTAAAGCAAAGCGATGATTTTAATAGTTTCCCCTTCCTTAAACAACACTTTCCAGACGATGAAATGTATGATTTATTAATGTGTAAGGGAATATACCCGTATGAGTACTACAAATCCACTCCGAGGCTTCTTGAGGATAAATTACCGTCCTTTTGAATCGTTTTATGATTCACTTCACGAGCGTCAATGCACCACTGCCGACTATGAATTTGCTAAGAGGGTTTGGGCTAAGGGAGTGTATACAACTGGGGAGGATTATTGTAGAAGGCACCTGGCAAGTGATTTATTGACGTTGCTGGATATTGTGTCTAAGAACACGGACAAATTCTACAGGAAAATTGGGCTATTGTTTTTCCACTCCTCATCTGGAGATGGTTTTAATTCTTAAAATCAATAAAGAGCAAATAGGCTTCATCACCAACGTAGATCAGCATCTATCTATGCAGAGATCAATTAGGTGAGGGTATGTTTTCCACGGAGATCATATTCTTAAAACAGACCGACTGGACAGGACACTGGTATAAAGTCAGATGCAGTTTTTGGATATGAAATCCCTTTATTCGTCGGCAGTGTCTTACTAATTCTTGCCGTGTGGTAATTACAACTGGCTTAACATTTCTTGTGCTTTAAATTTCCTCGACATTGCAAATGTTGAGAAACTGGAGTACAAGGATGGGTTTTCGATATTGATGGTGAAATGCTGGTGAAGCTTCATGACTCGGGGACGGATTTTGTTTTTCACCGGATACCTTCAGAGCAAAACCTTATTACCGACCTTTGGCGTGCACTGGATACCTTCAAAACAAAAACCTATTACCGACCTTCATCCGAAAGAGAATACCGTTGTAAATCATATTCTTTTGCAGTTGACCCTAGCTAATAGTTTCAATGTCACAAAGATACATAGAGCCCTCCAATTGGATCAAAAACCCTATTTGAAAACATTTATTGACATTTTCGTCAGTAAACGTTCAGAAGCGAAAACGAAGGTTGAAAAATAAATCTTTAAACTCATTTTAAATTCGGCCTTCGGTAAAATATATGAAAGTGTGCGCAATCAAAGTCGTCGTGACGTTGCGGCCGACACAAAGGAATGTGCTCGAATCATTTCCAATCCAAAGTTCACATCATTAACTATCATAGACTATAATATGGTCCTCTTGCAAAGTAAAAAAAGAATCGTTATCTAAAATAAAATATTCTAGTGGCAGCAAAATAAAAGAAGCTTAAAAAAAACTCACGTTGTCATTCTTTTACGATGTAGGCGCCAATGGTCGGGGGAGAGAGAAATTCAAGTATATCATGGGGATACCGATTTTCTTTTGCTGAAAGTTAAACCGAGAATTTGTTAGAAGGTTTGGACAAAGGCAAAAACATTAGCTCTCGAATGGAGTTTACCAATTGGGACGAGTCCATTCACCCGGAGCTAGTGAAGAGCCTGGTCCCAAATAAATTATTAATTTTAAAATCTGAGACGGGGAGCGACTGGATTTCCAACAGTTTGCTTGCAGGTCCAAAGGTATACTGTGTGCAAACACACATTTAGGAAATCAAAAAGTGTTCAAAGGGGTGCCTAGACACTATGTGAATCATAATTTCAACATGAGTGTTTATAGAAACTGTGTGGAAAGCAGTCTATTTTTAAGAAAGAAAGTCATGGCGATTTGCTCTTTAAAACTTAAAAACTGCAAATTTTTGTTGAAAAAAAATACCAAGTCCCCCGTATCGGATAAAGTGTATGTGTGTGCGGACTGTGTGAAGGTGCTACTCCACAGACATTATGTAACTTCTGACCAACGTGTATGTAAAGACTATAGACGTCATCTCGGTCAAGAAAAAATCCAATAGTAGATGGTGCTGGGTGGGATCCTTTTTTATATTGATAGGAGGGGGTTCTTTTTCCCTCAACTCAGCGGTGTTTTATGTTCTTAAGCAAAGTAAAGTCATATGTGAGTGTTTTTGTCAAAAAAATTCTTAAAAAAAATGTTTCCGCCCCCGCGCCTGCGTTCGTGCAAGGGAAGATCCTGCCATCGGCTGGCTGTCACCAGCGGCCGCTATGCCCTTCCGGGGGGACCCCTTTCTAAGTGTTATAACTATTTTTTTTGTAGTACTATTTATTGTAAATAAACATGTATTATTGTTTCGATTTATTTTTTGTAGCGCTTTTTATTTGTAAATAAAAAACATATATTATTCTTTCAATTTATTGTTCTGAAACCATTAGAGAATTATTATCATTTATTCAAGCGACAAATGTATTCTACAATAAGTTGTAATTTGACATTGATGTGAGGGACTCTGTATCAATTTAAAACTCCATTCAGTTCGTTTCTTTGCGGACTATCAATGTCTGGCAAAATGACGCTTTTAACAAAAATAATTCAAAATCGTAATGAGATATTTAAAAAAAATCAAAAAAACATTTACTGTTGCAACAGTGTTTGGAAAGAATCCTATGATAAAATAAAAACTGTTGCCCCAGACACGAAATTCATACAGGAACTCGATATTTTTAATAGCATTGAACCAAACTCTTGGTTGATTATTGATAATTTAGCTGAATCTATTGAAGAATGGTATCAGGAGATGTTAAAATTGTAAACACTCTGATCTCATCATAGACAGATATCCGTAACCCTAATTCTACACAATATCTTTCATCAGAGCAAGTGTATCATAACTTAAGACAGACAACTATACTCGGTTGAACAAAAATTTTTACTCTCGGCATACAATCAGGCTACACACAAACCCTATGGTTATATTCTACTGGACATGAATCAGAATACACCCGAGGATCTACGTGTGGTAACTGATATTTTTGACAATGAAATTACCCTATAACTGCCAGTGGACAGTTAAAATGGTCGTTAGTTGCAATCTTGACATTGAAGAAACTACATGAACACCAACATTTATTCATTGTCCTAGGTAACTCAAAACCACAGCTTAGGAATGCCATACTCAAATATGGTGTTGACAGAGAATTCATTAATCTCGTATCAGAGCTTTGTTTAAATTAAATTGAAGGCAGTGTCCAAGTGCCAGAAGTAGTTAAGCTACAGACAAAGCAACATCGTTCACTTGTACGTTCTCTAGCAACAACCAAAAGCAACAGTTTTCTCTAGATGGCCAAACCCTAAAAACTGACTCCAATTGAACTCGCTCTTTCGCCAAAGGAGCACTTTGAGGACAATATCAATAAATTCATTAACAATGAGACAATTACCGACGATGAAAAATAAATTTTGCTTCAAAATGCACATCGACGAGTCGACAAACATAAACCCTACCGCGAGAGACCAGTCAACGTAAATTTCATTGATCACAAAAAGGAAATAACTTAAAATTCTACGTCATCACTACCATTACCACCAAAAGAAGAAGAAGATTCGTCTTAAGTTTTGACAAGTGTTGCAGCCCTAATTCCTTATTCTTATCGTGAGCAGTGTAGAAGCCTCTTGACTTATCTCACTGAAAGTGAACAAGTTCAAATTGATGCTAGTAGTGGTGGTGGGAATCAGGTTATAATCCATGGCAAGACCTTCATTCTGCTTGATTTGTTACCAGATTTGATCACATATCGTACAAGGCTTGTATCGTTTGACAGTCATTTGTATATTTTTAAACCCATCAAACTTACCCCAAAGTCTTTTTGGCAATAAAAATATTTTAAAGCGATTAAAGGAATTTAGTATAATACCCAAAGATAATTTTAAATCATTTTCGAAAATTCTAGCATGCCAAGAGGCATTGAGGATTTTACAAAAGTGGGGGGGACTCAAGTAAAGGCGTCTTACTATTACTGCATCAACCTCACCATCCCCAGTTAGTTTGCAAAAGGGGGGTGGACGCTTCTCTACGTGTTTACGTTCAAAATAGTTGAAGCAATTGAAAAATATTGGTGAAGTGGAAACTTTAAGTTCACCCACAACACTTGCTCAAGTTACTGTGCTTTAATAGAAGCTAGCGGCAGAGTATTTAGAGCATGAATCAGGTTACACCCTACATCATACACATACGGTCAAAGAGAATTCCGTGGTATTCACTATCGAAAAACTAAAGCCTTATTCCTATGGTAAATATTACAAGCAGATCTTTTGACTCTAGATGAGATTAAACGGCGTCACAATGAGCCATACAAGTACATTCTACTTGCAATCAGTGTTTTTAGTCATTATGTGTATGCCATTCCACTGTGGTCAAAGTGAAGTGATCAAGTTGCTAAAGCTCTTGAAATCATCCTTGAACAGGATTGTTGTAAGAAGATTCAAACGGATCAGGATAGTGAATTTAATAATCCTCATTAAAAAGAAGAAGGTTTTATAAAGTGTAATACAATGTTCTATCATAGTCATAGTCCAATAAAGGCAATTGATAAAAACTATTCGACTTTTTATTTCAAGATATTCTACATTGAAAAATACTGCTGGTTTTATTCATAATTTGGATAAAATCATGTTTATGTATAATCAACGTCCTTACTGATCTCTATCCAACTCTAACTCTATGGAAGTTCATCGAGGAGATGAAAATACACTTGACACTTTTCTTAAGCAATATTCCAATGGTTGGATGGAAGTGGAAAGGAAGAAATTCAATGTTGGTGATAATGTTCGAATCATTCAACTTCTAATGTTTTTGAAAAGCATAACTACTTATGGTCCACTAAAATTTTTAAAATCTCCTGAATCTTAGATACTAACCCATAACGTATTGTCTGCATGACATGAAAGATGAAGAAATTTTTGGCAGATTTTACGATTAATAATTACAAAAAGTTAAAACACTTAAATGTTTCAGATTGAACAGATATTAAAGACTCCTACTCGCAGGGGCAAAAGACAGTTCCTTATTCGTTGGCAAGGATACAACTCTGATTTTGATTCGTGGATATCCGCTGAGGTCGTGCATAATGCCCAATAATTTCTATGTGACGTGTATGTACAACGTCTCTGGTCCCGTCTCCAATGATTTGAATAAAACAAGTGATTTTTAGACAACCCCCCCCCGCCGTCAAATTCGAAGATTAAAATTATGAAGTTGCTCTTCTAGATTCTATTCTCAAAAATGCATATGATATCCTGAGAAAAGACCGTACGTATGATATAAAAGTATGGATAGTAGCACTTACATCTGCTGAATATCCCCGTGTCACACTGAAATACAAAGAATTTGGTAATACGATTAATTTGTGTCGTAAAATCAATAGAAAAATCTCTACTCATTGGGATTCAACTTGTACAAATCCTGTCCTGCAAAGTCAGGGTCAAATTTTTTGCAATATAATGTAACTTAATTTTGAATCTCTGCTCGTAAAAATGATACATTCCAATTTAATTATTCAATGAAAGATTTGCATTGGCTCACCCTTGGACAATGAACTGATTCATCTCAATGATAATCTGAGAGACGTTCTTGGCTTTAAAGAGAATATAATCAATGGTGAAAATGCAGGAACTGACAGTGTGATGAATCGTGTTACTTTTGCAGACTATCTACCCAGTGTCGCCTCGGACACTTGTATATTTTTTTATGCTTCTTTTGCTGAAACGTTGAGAGTTTGTAATTCAAGTGTTCCCCTCCTACGTTTTCTTAAGCAAAAAACCACCCATGAAACATCAGTAAAATATAATCATCAGCTTAACATAATGCAACTTCATTATATTCTTGTAGACACTTCGTATTTGGAACTATGTCAATTAACATTAAAAAGTGACTTAGGTGATCCTCTAGTAATAAAGAAAGGTTTGGCTGAGACTGAATGTCAGTTCGACCCATTAAACAACAACAACAACGGTATGGCTAATAGAAAAAAAAATACTTTTGTCTGTCCTGATATTGATTGCTACGTTAAAACTCTCTAACCACGACAATTGGGTCATGGAATGGATTATTACAAAGGCTGTTCGTCAATGTCAGACTATGGTCTTGGCAGTTGGTATGATAAGCTGTTTTGCTCTGCGTTATTTCTGGCTAAGGAAAATATTGCTCCGGTTAACACGGATTTTGCAGCCTCTACACAACACAATTGGGGGGCAGGCAAAAATTTAAATAAAGTTTTTTACAAAATCACAGTTCCAGCTCTCGATCTCTTGGTGAGCGATTGAAATCACGACCAAGTGTAAAAGGTTTAAAAAGGTCACGAAACACCTCATCTCTCATCAGTCTCTACTCAGGTTAGGAACGAAAGACTGAAATGACATATCTACCCCACAGAGGGTATCATCCCACTGTCACCTCATCAGCGATGGCCTTTCAATAAAACACGACAAGCACTTACCTGAATGCTTCTGTTTCCATCTTCAGCTTATCTTCCAGATGTGCATCTCCATGGGTTTTGTTCCAGACTGTTTTCTGAAAGGGGTCATTTTATCTGTCACCAAAAAAGGAAAATATCCAAACAAATGCAAATCTTATAGACCCATAACCGTCTCGTGCATCTTGAGCAAAGTGTTTGAAAATGTGATCTTCTCTGGGCTTGATGCTGGACACTTTGGGGACAATCAGCTTGGATTCCAGAAAGGTCTTGGGTACGCAGACGCTCGTCGCCTTCTTGCTAACGTACTTATGGACTCGAAAGGAAAAAAGTCACCTCTGTATATTTGGACTATTGATATATCGAAAGCATTCAATAGCATCAATCAAATGCAAGCAATGAATGTTCTACTGCACAGTGGAGTAAGTTCGAGCATAGTGAGTACTCTGAAATTTCGGTACGATAATTCAACTGTGTTGGCCAAGTTGAAAGGCAAAATTTCAGATCCTGTAAAAATCAGAAAAGGTGTGAGGCAAGGTTAGTGTTCTAAGTCCTCTTATTTTCAAACATGCCATCTCCAGCATTCTGTACCGTATCTTGCCCTCTCTCCTATTGCATGGCACTGACCTATCTTACTTGGATTACACTGATGATGCCCTTCTGCTCAGTAGATCCTAAGCAGACTTACAAGAGAACCTGAATCGACTCTTAAGTGATTTTCAATCTATTGGGCTTTCTATTAGTATTGATAAGTGCAAACTTTTTGTCCTTTAATGCACAGCAAAGTGATTCTGTCACTCTCGGAAATCACGTTGTCCCTACCGTATCGGAGCTGAGATATCTTGGTATAACGATTGCGGAAACAATTATTAAAACTAGACAAGCAATTGTTAAGCAAACAACTAAAGCCATCAAATGTGCTTATGCGTCTGTAGTGCCGAATCGCAGACGCTACTCCAGGAAATCTCTTGCCTCGATTTATTGTTCAGTATGCTCACCACATATAACCTACCTTGCCGGTGCATCCTACACGCTGTCAGTGAGAGACACTGAAGACATCAAAAAGTGCTACTATAAATTTGCAAAATTTTTACCGTATATACCCAAGCGTTATAGGAATTCCCGCCTTGAAAAATATGGTCTAAAGGAGCCATCCAAACAATGATCTCGCATTCGAAATAATTTAGTGCTAAAAGTTAATTTAGATAGATGACGTTTCTCACCTGCATTTACTTGAGTGTCGTAAATTACACTGAGTGTTGTATCTTTATCTTTTTGAAGCTGGTTTCTTTTTCTTTTCTTTTTTCTTTTTGTAGTGCTCCACTATAATCTATTTTTGTAAATGGTGGGTGAATAAAGGTTATTATTCCTATTATGTATATATATATATATATATATATATATATATATATATATATATATATATATATATATATATATATATATATATATATATATATATATATATATATATATATATATATATATATATATATATATATATATATATATATATATATACGCTCAGGAGCAGTTAAAGAGAATAGAGTTGCATCTAAACGTAGGTTTGGGAAGGAATTTGCTCGTCACCAAGCGAAGTTGAAATCTGAGGTTTCTAAAAAAGTAATTAAAAGTCCTAATATATTATTGAAAATGTTTGATAAGAAGGAGTCAGCGGGTCCCGAGTCAGATAATCCATCTTTAACATGGATCAACTATTACCTTTATGAGATTTTAGCCCCAAAACATGATATTAACATTTCAGTTCAAGAAAAGCTCTCATCTTTCCTCTCATCAATTCCAGATACAGATTTCCTAGTTACCCAATCTCAGGTGGCATCCGCGATCCGCCGGTTGCAAAACAAAGACCTTTTTTTTGCTCAGGTGGCATTGACCGTGTATCCGCCCTGCACCTTAGCAATTGCAAACTTCTTTCATGGGACACCTAACTCTTGTCTTTCAGATGATCTTCACCACTTGACTCGTACCATCGGCTTACAGTACTGGGTCGCTTAGACCAGTGCCCAAGAAAGAAAAAGGTACTTAGGAATGTGCTTCGTTCAGACCGATCACAGCAGCACCAATGCTTTTCAAAGTCTTCGAGCTTTTGGTGATTGATTAAATCCAGGAAAAATGCTGGACTTCTTCTTCCAGTTTTTGTTCCAGAAGGGTCTTCGTTGCGGCCACGCCATTTCTGCTTTGACTTCAGTCTTGATTGACGCTGATGAATCAAAGGAGTCTATTCTTATTGGTCTGCATGACGTCTGCCATGCCTATGACTCAAGCCTCCATGACCAGCTCATTCTGGATATAGGAAAGAGAGGTGTAAAGAAGGACATCCTACTACTCATTAAAACATATACGACCACCTACAGGCTGAACTCCAACTTCCTGGTCATGGTCAAGCCCCCAATGAATGTAAACCAGACGTGATGCTGTCCTACCGAGGGAATCCTGTTGTCCCAGTAAAAAGAGTGCTCGACAAGGATCAGTCACATCTTCTTGTGCGTTTAATAATTGAATTATTGATCCAAAGTCTACTATCGAGACAACATGCATAATTCGTGGCATACACGTTACGATGATAGCCTAAACCGATGAAATTCTGAACCCTAGCCCCACTGTCAAAGGTACAGAGACCACCTTCTCCATACTACAATCAAATTATAGTCACATTGGCCTTGAATTTAACCTGCAGAAGTCAGATATTTTTCTGTTCAACTGGCGCCAAGAAGAGGTCTCGTTTGTGAGGCTGGGGGAACTATTTGTTTCCCCTGTACCGAAAAATATTTATCTTGGCTTACCAATTGGAAAGGACCTCAAAACTACCCGCTTCCTTCTTATTGATCATCTCCGTAAACGCCTGGCTTTTGCTCACAATAAAATAAAAGTTCAAAATAGGGATAAAATCCTTTTTAATACACAGTGTATAGAAAATTCACAAAAAAATACCAGATATTTCAGTCACACATACAGTGACCGAAATATCTGGTATTTTTTGTGAATTTTCTATACACTGTCTATTAAAATGGATTTTATCCCTATTTTGAACTTTTATTTTATCGCTATGAAAAGGCAGCGTGGTGTCCGAAATTATCTACTTTTGCTTACAGTAGAGTAGTTTCATTTAAAATCAGTTTCAACCGTTTAATTCTGGCTCGAATTCATAACGCAGTATCCCTTCCCCATTTTCTGTATCTAAGCCCATTTTTGAGAATTTTTCCCGAGCCACAGAAAAGAAAGCTCAGACCCGCGTTTTTTAAGTATGTGAAGTTCTTGTTGTGGATCCCGCCGTGGACAAGAAATTTGCACCTAGTTAAAAACTTTCAAATTGCGGACCCGAAGGCAGCTATAATTGAACAAATTAAACGGTACACGAGAAAATTTCTTCCCACCCTTGGTATCGTTTGCTAAGGCAGTAAATCGCTGTCTGTTTAATTTTGTTTGCCCGTCTCTTGTCATATTTAGACTAGTTAATATGATTATTTACTCTCTCTCTCTCTCTCTCTCTCTCTCTCTCTCTCTCTCTCTCTCTCTCTCTCTCTCTCTCTCTCTCTCTCTCTCTCTCTCTCTCTCTTTTTTTTATATATATATATATATATATATATATATATATATATATATATATATATATATATATATATATATATATATATATATATATATATATATATATATATATATATATATATATATATATATATATATATATATATATATATATATATATATATATATATATATATATATATATATATATATATATATATATATATATATATATATATATATATATATATATATATATATATATATATATATATATATATATATATATATATATTTTAATTCACTGATGATTTTTTGGGTTTAATTTTTTAGCAATTGCGGCTTGATGCAACGATACTCATATTACTTATGTTTGTTCAGTACTTGAGAGTTTAAAAAGTAAAATTTCTTACGTACCAGCAGTGCAGTGTGTAATTGAGTTTTTGTTTCGTGTCTTTGTAATTTGTTTGAGGTGTTTTTTTTGTTTTTTTTGTGTGTGTTATTACTTTTTTAACGACTTCGTCATTTAGGTCGTTTGTTGACAGTGATTAGTTGCAGCAGATCAATTGGATTCAACTTGTACTGATCCTGGCGTGCCAAGTCAGGGTCATATTTCCCTCAGTATAATGTATCTTCATTTTTATTACATCTCTTTGTGAAGTCAATGATACTATTATGATTCATATTGTAAAATTCACTTGCTTCAATTTGACTATTTGAAGTAATGTCACACACGATACTCTCACATGAAGAATCACTTTCTGTACCAAGCATATAAAAACCAGTAGATTTATTATCATAACTACCATTGTCCTCACAACGATGTCTAAGAAACCATAATCTCTTGATTTTTTCACAGCCGAAATATGCCCCACATTCTTCTTCCCAAAAAATTTAAATCCACGACGATACAAATCCCGTAGAAATAAACAGAAGTCACATTTAGGATTTTTTCCAATCGTACCAGGGTAAGTATTTTCCCATTGATCACACTTATCATTGCGACAATTGGAGCATATATATCTCTTAGGGTGAGAGTTACAAGTCTCTTCAAGACAGGAATTACAATCCTTAATTTGTACAACATATCCTGTATGCAATTTACATGGATTTCATAATCTAGACTTTTCATTATAATCATCAACTGTAGTGCAGTTCTCACATGACAACCAGCTGCCCAATGCATGTAAACATAGTGGGCATTTGTAGAACATTTTTAATGTTGACTGTTTCACTTCCAAACAAAACTGACCCACGATCAATAAAAGCAATGTCTTTTAGAGGGAGGAAGAGTAATCGAGTGACGTCGCAAAACTTATTCGACTTATTTCTTGTTGTCTTACAAAATGACCGTCTTAAACGAATTTCTAGGTAGTGGTTAAAAGCAAAGCCAAAAATTCATTCTGTTTTATTTCCACTAGTATATCGATAAACTAAGTAAGAGCATTTGGAGCACAACTTTAAAGCCTCATACAAAAGTCCAAAAATGTAGAATAATTATTCAGGGTAGTTTCAGGCATTTTTTAGAGAATATATTCTTTTAAACAGTTAAGCTCTGAAATTGATCATTTAGATTCAAACACTTTTCCAATATTACAAGATTCCGTAAGATTTTCTGTTTCTCATATCCATCCATTTTCGTTCTTGACGCTCCCACTACTGATTAGAGAATAAACAAGCAATTGCAAGTTTCCACTTTGTGCACACTCTCAACACCTATTGGTCCCCCTAGAGAGAGTGGAGTAAACGATCAACTAATATAACTAACCAAAAAAATCCTTTTAAAACATTTTTGTTGTCAGAAATGTAATAAAAAGAATACATTTTCACTATTTTCTCATGAGATGAGTCAATCCATTTTCCTTAATGTGCTTCATGATTGCATCCAATCCATGTTTTATTCTCGATATATGCATTATATTTACTTTTCCTGTGAAACATAATTGTTCTTCCGACTTAAATTTACTCAATGATATAACATGTCATCCCACTCAAATGTTAGTCGACAATCCCTTTTAATTTCAACTACTACATTCAGAGCTCTTGTCTTCATATCATCAGTGTCAACTCCTTCAAGAAGCAATAGCGCAATAACCCTCATTCTTAAGAATTTGAATGTATTGTTTTCCAACTTGAAACAATGTAAACTAATCAAGTGTCTATGTGGAACTCAAATAATAACTAAAACGCCATCAAACTTTTATATCTATGATTATACCCTGACGGGTACTCTGCGCCTGACCTCTTGTATCCAAAGGTATATTTCAGCGAAAAATAAAAGCAATTCCAAGCATTTTCCTTATCACACCGGAAGTACGATAAGACCAGATGGGCTCATTTAAGCTGCATACAATAGCTTGGACAGTCTTTCTCTTATAACACCTACTGGCTGTCATAGGAATGGTGGGATATGTGTGTCGTTAAAGTAATAATGGGATATATGTGTCGTAGGAATAATTAGCTATGTCTGTGGTAGGAATGATTGGCAATGTGTGTCGTAGGACGTATTATAGGGCTATGGAGTATTCAAAAAAACTGTCGGTACCGGTGATCGAAGGGGGTGGGCTGTCGTTGGAGCGCCTAATAAAATACTGCTTACTTAATCGTCAGGAACTTATCTAAGACCTATCAAATGCTATAGATCTATCTAATGTGTTTACTGAAGCAGAAG
Source organism: Artemia sp. Qi Xiang Cuo (assembly GCF_049724085.1). NCBI lineage: Eukaryota > Metazoa > Arthropoda > Branchiopoda > Anostraca > Artemiidae > Artemia > Artemia sp. Qi Xiang Cuo. The sequence continues at coordinate 60,473,678 of NC_142810.1, forward strand.
AAAACGCCTACGAGGCTTACATAGAGGCGTTTAGGAGACCAACATAATCTTACAAAGAGGTCCATAAGTGGGTTGACAAAGGTTAGCTAGAAATTATTAGCAAGGTCCTTTCGACAGTGAACAAAAAACTCTAGGCCGCAAGTAGTATACACCTCTACCTTATTCACAGTATTTTTAGGAGGAGATAAATCGGGAGACACTTTTGGGAGGGTTAAAATTAACATCTAGTTTCAGGTTCTTCTCAAAGTTTAGAAGTGTTTGTTCTCCAACCCCCTCCCCCCACCCCAATGATTCACAAAATTGAAGCACAGAAGACCATAAATTATATGGTTGAAGCATATGCAGATTTTTTGACAATGGGGTTGAAAATTTACATAATTTTTTTTCTCCAAAATTAAGGCTCTTAACGAATTTTCTCAAACTTCTGACCTATCTAAATCGTTTTTTTTTTAGGCGAGAATATCCCAAGATACCAATTTTGAATTCGTCGTTTTGAATGACGAAACATTGCCAAATCGTGCTGTTGATGTTTGCGGGAAGGCAGTTCTCCAAAATTATAAGTTTGAGTATCTCGGACTCCGGTATGGGAATTCTATCAAAGCTACTAAAAATCTAATTATTGCAGCACTTAAATAAAAACTGCGGAAAACTTACGGTATGATAGCATGAACTAAAGGTCAATTTGACAAAATTACGCTCGGTCGTCTCTGTAACGCCATGTTCGCGCCACATGTCTTTTTTTTAACCCCTTTATGGAATTGCTCTAGTAAAACCGAACGTAACCAAATTCGTTCATTTTTTTTCGGTATTGCAAATATTTATTGGGAATTTCCATATGGCTCAGAAACTCTTATGTTTCGCAGAGGTACTATATTTTTGAGTTAAGTAAGAAAATGGATGAGTTGTATACCCGTTTCAAAAGTCGAAATAGAACAATACACGACTTTCCATTGGCTAGTCTTGTGCATTAAAATCCTGATTTTGATTTCGTTTGTTTTCTCTTGCAGTTTAATTTTGTTTTGTAGCGTTGTGTGATTTTTTCGTTATTTTTTTTCTTTCGTTTTTATAACTCCTTCGAGCATTTACATGTATTTGTATGAAGGGTTGAAATAAAATTATTATTATTAATTATACATATATATATATATATATATATATATATATATATACACACACACACACACACACATATATATATATATATATATATATATATATATACATATATATATATATATATATATATATATACATATATATATATATATATATATATATATATATATATATATATATATATATATATATATATATATATATATATATATATATACATATATATATATATATATATATATATATATATATATATATATATATATATATATATATATATATATATATATATATATATATATATATATATATATAATATATATATATATATATATATATATATATATATATATATATATATATATATATATATATATATATATATATATATATACACACACACAGATGTGGTGTGATGAAATATTTACGATGAAACAATTAAGTAGGATAAAAGCTTACATCCTGAAACTGACTCTCAGAGACACCGTCCCTAAAGAAGATCAGTCGAGCTGGCTCTATATGAGGATTATTTTCCCAGTACTTCCGTAGTAGTTTCACCACTATGTCTTCCAACTCGTCAATGATTTCCCTACCAGGCTCTTGAGCACGAATTTCTCCACAGTACTTTAAGCCCAATGCATCGATGCTTCCGACCACCTAAAATGAATTATAAAAATATTAATGCATTATTTTTTTACTATATTGGATATAGGATAAATTAAGCAAGAAAAAACGGGGTTTAGTTCTAATAAAGCAGTGAATCAAACATAAATAGAAACAAATAGACCCTTTAATTAAAAAATATTCCGAACATTTCGGCCCGACGTCTGGAAGCCTTTCTCAACGGAAAAAAAAACAACGAAAAAAAATTTAAAAAAGTAACAGACGGAAAAAATACGACAACTAAACACACGAAGAAGAAAAATAAAATAAAAATAAATAATTAAGAAACAAACTCACATATTAAACAAACTTCCATTACTGGCGTTTTAACACAAGAAACAAAAGCAAATGTCTATAAGTGAAACCATGTGTCACTCTCCTCTTACCATCAGTGTATAAATGTGAATCAATCAAAAGTAAAGACTATATTTTCTGGAACAAACAAAGAAGGTCATATAACCCCAGGAATCCTCAAAACATAATTTCCAGACCTCTCTTATATGTTGAACAGAATGGCTATATCAAAATTTTGATTGTACTTGTTTGGGAAAATGATGGGCATGGGGGGCATTCTCCCTCTGATCACGTTCGACTTATAAAAAATGCTCTAATCCTCGCTATTTCCAATCGAACGAGACCTTTTTGAAGCTCCTGCAACAAAACCTTCTATAAGAACCTTATATGCCCCAAGGACATAACTTAGGATCCTTGTCCTGAGGACTATGGGGAGAGAGTCATCCTACAGACATAATTTCAAGGCCTTTCAACTACGTTGAAGCAAATCAATATGTTGATCGGAAAGATCTGGGGAAATGATGGGCATGGAAGGGGGGGGGGGTAATTGTCCCTCCGATTGATTTCGACTAATAAAAAGGAAAATAGCCCTCTCAGTTTCCACTCCAACGAGCCATTTCTGAAGTTTTTTACGACAACACTTTCTATGAAAAATATTATATGCCCCCAGGGCATAACTGATAACCTTAGCCCTGAGGGCTGGGGGTGGTTGTCATACTCAAAACATAATTTGCGGACCCTTCAACAACTTTCAACAAAATGGCTATATCAAAATCTTGATCAGAGGTGTTTGAGGAAATGATGGGCGCGGGGGGCATTTGACCTCCGATCGCTTTTGACTATTAATAACGGCACTAATCCTCTCAGTTCCCAATTTAATGAGCCCTTTTTGAATTTTCTATGACAACGGTTTCTATAAAAACCTTATATGCCCCAGGCCATAACTTACGACCTTAGCCCTAAGGGCTGTGGGTAGTTGTCATACTCAAAAACATAATTTCCAGACCCTTCAACTACATTCAACAAAATGGGTGTATCAAAATGTTAATCGGAAGTGTTTGTGGAAATGATGGGCGTAGGGAGGAGAGTATTCATCATCCGATCACTTTTGAAAATTGATAAGGGCAATATCCCTCTCGATTCCTAATTGAATGAGCCCTTTTTGGTTAGTTTCTACGGCAATGCTTTCCATACAAACCTTTTATGCCCCTAGGGCATAACTTATAACCTTTGTCCTGGGGGCTGTGGGAGGTTTGTCATCCTCAAAGACATAATTTCTGGACCTTTCAACTACGTTGAACAAAATGGCTATCTCAAAATTTTGATTGGATGTGTTCGGGCCTAGCGAAGTTGTTAGTCTTCTAGTTGACTCCCCCTTTCTAATGCTCTTTGAAAGGCAACAAGAACTCTGAGATGATTGAACAATCCAAAACCGGAAATAGTTACCCTTTCTTTAAAACCGTAATTATAAAAGCAATGCAATTTAAATGCTTGCAATTTCCACTATGTAATTACCTTCTAATAAAATAATAAAAAATAATAATCACTATGTAAATACCTTCTAATAAAAATAATTTTAAGTAAAAAAAATTCAAGTCCCTTACCCCCCCCCTCCTCCCCCCGAAAAAAAAATCAAAATGTTCAGAATAAGAAATAATTAAGATTTGCCTCAAGAGTTAGGCTCTTTGACCTCCCCCCAGACAGTTTTTATGTGCTATTTAGTTTTCATAATGCTCTTTACCATACCCTGAAAATCAAAGTTCTAAAACATTTCACGGATTGAATTCAAAAGTTCAGGAACAGCTAGTAGTGAGGGGTGTTTTTTAAACTAAAGATGATATAATATACAAACATATAATCCAATGGCTTAGCAAGTGCATGAAACATATTGCTAAGAATTTATTTCTAAGAAGATAATAATATTATTGACTTATTGTTCAAATAGCTAATGCATCTTTCTTTTACTGTAGGAAATCTCAGGTCTCACATTCGTTTCCTACACCTGACAAATAATTAATAAATTCAATGGGCGTGGTCGGACGTATTAATAGGATACTACTCATTTCACTGAATTGTTATTTCATAAGGTGATATGTAAGGTCTTTTTTTCCTTGAGAAGTTTTGTTTCGTGACGTTTTTTTAATGGAGGGGAGTATGGGGCCGAGTCATTTTTATAGCAATACCGTGTTTCCATTTTTTATTCACAACCAGAAAAAAATATTTTAAATAGAGGTATGGACTTTGTCATACTTATAGTACATATTCTACTAATAATCATGTTAAGCCTTGGGTTAAAAAAAATTGGGGAGATTTGATGGGAGATATATACCCAGTCATATTAGTTATGTAATGCATATATTCATTTCTCGAACGTTCATAAAAAAATTAGGAAGGGCAAACCTTTCGTATCCGTAATGGGTGTGGTGTACTACTAGTATTCATGACAATCTGTCATGAGAGCCTAGCGAAGTTGTCTGTCTTCCAGTTGACCCCCTCCTTCTAATGATCTTTGAAAGTCAACAAAACCTCTCAGATGATTAAACAATGCAACCATTTCTTTACCTTTTCTTTAAAACTGTAATTTTAAAAGCAATCTAATTTAAATGCTTGAGATTTTCACTATGTAATTATCGTCTAATTGCTTGTCCCAAGAGCAGCCTGTATTAACTGAATGTAATTGCATGTCTATCTCCGGACAATTTTTTATCAGGCTATATAATTATTTTCTATTAAAGTCTTATCGGTACAAGGAAATTTTATGCAAGAGCTCAGTGACTTTCAAGAGTGCCTTAGGGGATGGCCTTGATAGAGTTCGTTGATCCTCAAGAGTATCTTAGAGAATAGCCTTGGTTGAATTCGTTGAACCACACGAGTGCCCTAGGGAGTGGCCTTAACAAGCGAGGGGCTACTTACTCTTTGAGCAGGTGTAGAGGGACGGTATAATTAATTAATTTTAAGCATTCTGGTCATATCTCTCTTTCCTCAAAAATTTTGAAAATGACGGAATTCATCCTTGGTGCTTCACTTTTGTTTTTATTGTAGACAATCAAGAATCCAAATTTTTAATTTTGTTAACTTTTTATTTTAGTTGGTAATACTTGATAAATAGATAAACATTTTCGCCTAGCAATCGGAAGAGAAAATTTAGTGTGGACAAAAAAGGTACCTGCTTTTCTCTTATTTTCGAATGCAGCGTAAAAGCAAGGAGAAATACATCGTTTATACATAAGAAAACAAAATTGCAAAGAATTTCAAGAATATTGGCAGATATTTGTTTTTGGGAAAGAACAAGCAATCCCGAAAAATACAGCATAAGAAATTTGCAGGAAGTGATTAGTTAAGTAGATTTGGTGCTAGATAAGTAGTTTTAGCACTACCTTGGTGCTAGTGACTTTTTTTTACAAAAACTTATATCCAGTAGTGAAATATTTTCTTATGTCATAAATGTGCAAAATGTGTCCCTTTTATGTCCCAAATTTCTAAAATGTATTCCTTACGTGCCCTATTATGTCATTGTGTCCAGACACATAGGAATTTCTCCATTGGATATAAAATGTGTAGAGTTGGCAACCCTGATCACAGCACGTGCAAAGGATAATTTCCCTTTGGATCTCAGCACGCAATGCTATACAGCTGTTGATCATTGTGCACGCGCAAAGACCGAGTCATGAAGAATGTGGGTGACTGATGTGTGCCAACAATTTTTAATAGAAAAGATAGAAATTTTCTTTGCTGTATGATATTTATTCTGTGCCTAAGGTTGCCACCTTTTGCACGAAAGAGCTATTTTAACACTATTTTATCATGAGTAGTACATGCTTCATTGAATATAGCACTTTTTCTCTAATTAATTAAAACAACTTTTTCAACAAAATAAGTTTTTCAAAGAAAAATTAAAGAGCTCAATTAAACAAAAAATGAACAAAAATAAAATCAAATAATCCACCAACCGTGAAACTACCACAAATCAGCATCGATAAATAAATGAAAACCAAAACGAACAGAAATTACAATAAATAACCGAGTCAAACTCAAAACGACCAGAAATTAGTATAAGTTGGGCTCAAAATCCTTATGCCTTCAAGGCCAGAACATAATTTGCACTTTACTGAAAAAATATAAATGTTTTTACTTTTATAACTTTAATAAATCAAATAATATTAACATTTTGATTACTAAACATCAGTATATGTAAATTAAACTGACAATACAAATTGATTTGTATTTTTTTGTATTTTTTTTTGGCCAGCTATTTTTATACTGGAGAAAAATTTTCAGCAATTTTTAACAACATACACCCTTTTAAAAATCTGGACACAAATAGTAGTGTTTAATTTAGTTTCATACCTCCTCTACTTAACATGAAATGGAAAACTTGATACCATTCGCAAAAAAATCTATTTACTTTCTTTGATAGCTTGAATACACATACTCTATTTTGATTTGGTTGAATTTTAAGAGCAGAAGTAGCCTCGAAAGCTTGAACATAATATCCTTAGTCAGCATTTTGATTTAATCTTAAGCAACATTTAGTTTTTAAACATAATGGGTAAATGGGAGGGTGGGGATGGGAGGGGGATTAGTTGCCTTCCAATCACTTTCGACTATTAAAAAGAGCATCAACCCTTTCTATTTTCAGTCGAATGAGCCCTTTTTGAGGTTCTTCGATACAACGATTCCTTCGATACGAAGTGCCCTGGTCTAAACAACAACAACAATAAAAAATAATACATTATACCCACATCGATCTTTACTATAAAAGTATCAAGCCTTCCCATCACTTTTGACTATAAAAAAGGGCACTAGGCCTTTTGATTTCCAATCGAATGAGCCCTTTTTGAGTTTCTACGACAGCACTTTCTATAAACACCTTATATGTCCCCAAGGCATAAATTATAACCCTTACCCTAAGGGCTGTTAGGGTGGTTGTCATTCTCTAAGACCTAATTTCCAGAACTTTCCACTGCGTTAAGCAAAATAGCTATCTCAAAGTTTTCATTGGATGTGTTTGGGCAAATGGTGGGTGTGAGAGGGCTGTTAGTTACTCTCGAATCACTTCAACTATTAAAAAAGGCACTAGCCCTTTCAATTTCTAATCAAATGAGCCCTTTTGAAGTTTCTACGACAGCGCTTTCAACAAAAACCTTATATGCTCCCATGGCATAACTTACAACCCTTGCCCTGAGGGCTGGGGGGTGGGGTGGGGCTGTCATCCTCAAATACCTGATTTCCAGAACTTTCTAATACATTGAACAAAATGGCCATTTGAAAATTTTGATTAGATGTGTTTGCGGGAATGGTGGGCGTGAGAGCGGGGTTAGCAACCCTCCAGTCACTTTCGACTATTACAAAGGGCACTAGCCCTCTAAATTTCCAATTGAATGAGCCCCTTTTGAAGTTTTTGCGACAACTCTATCTTTAAAAACCTTATATACCCTCAGGGCACAACTTATAACCTTTGCCCTGGGGGCTCTGGGGGGTTTGTCATCCTCAAATACATAATTTCCAGAATTTTAAACTACGTTGAACAAAATGGCTATCTCTAAACTTTGACTGAAAGTTTTTGGGGAAATAGTGGGCGTGAGAGGGGGGTTAATTACACTCCACTCACTTTCGACTATTAAAAAGGGCAATTTCAATTTCCAATCAAATGAGCCCTCTTTGACATTTCTACAATAGCTTTCTATCTAAACCTTATATGCTCCCAGGATATAACTTACAACCCTTGCACTGAGGGCTTTGAGGGGGTAATCATCATAAAAGACCCAATTTCTAGAACTTTCAACTACGTTGAACAAAATGAATATCTTAAATTTTGATTGGATGTGTTGGGGAAAATGGTGGGCGTGATAGGGGGGTTAGAGGGGGTTAGCCCTTTCAATTTCCATTTGAATGAGCCCTTTTTGAAGTCTCTACAACATCGCTTTCTATAAGAACCTTATATGTGCCAGGGCATAACTTAAAACCCTTGCCCCGAGGGCTGTTCGGGAGAGGGGTTGTCATCCTTAAAGACCTAATTCCAAAAACTTTAAACTATGTTGAATAAAATCGCTTTCTAAAAATTTGATTGTATGTGTTTGGGGAAAAGGTGGGCGTGAGAGGAGGATTAGTTGCCCTCATATCACTTTCGACTATTAAAAAGGGCACTAGCCCTTTGAACTTTTAATCAAATGAGCCCTTTTTCAAGTTTCTATGACAAAGACTTCAGTAAAAACCTTATATGATCCCTGGGCATATCTTATAACCCTTGCCCTGAAGACTGTGGGGGGACTGTCCTGCTTAAAGATATAATTTCCGGAACTTTATACAGGGTGGAACAAAATGGCTATCTCAAAATTTTTATTGGATGTCTTTGGGGAAATGGTAGGCGTGGAAGGAGCATTAGTTGCCTTCCAATCACTTTCGACTATTAAAAAGGGCACTAGCCATTTCAATTTCCAATCGAATGAGCCTATTTTGAAGTTTCTACGACAACACTTTCTATAAGAACCATATATACCCCCATGGCATAACTTACAAACCCTGCCCTGAGGGCTATGTGGGGGAGGGGTTGTCATCCTCAAAGACCTAATTTCCAGAACTTTCAACTACGTTGAACAAGAAATTTTGATTGGATGCGTTTTGGGAAAAGGTGGGCGTGAGAGGGGTTTTAGTTGCCCCCCAATCAATTTCGACTATTAAAAAGGGCACTAGCCCTTTGAATTTCTAATCGACTGAGTCTTTTTGAAGTTTCTACGACAACGCTTTCTATAAAAACCTTATATGCCCCCAGGGCATAATTTAAAACCCTTGCCCTGACGGCTGTGGGGGATTGTCCTCCTCAAAAACATAATTTCTATCTGGAAATCAACTATGCTGAACAATATGGCTATCTCAAAATTTTAATTGGATGTGTTTCAGGAAATGATGGACGTGGGGTGTTAGTTGCCTTCCAATCCCTTTAGGCTATTAAAAAGGGCACAAGCCACTCCAATGTCCAATTGAATGAGCCCTTTTTGAAGTTTTTATGACAGCTTCTTCAATACGAAGTGCCCTGGTCTAAAGGGAAAAAAAATAATACATTGTACCAACATCGTTCTTATATGCTCCCAGGGCATAACTTAAAACCCTTGCCCGGAGAGTTTTGGGGAGGTTTCGTCTTCAAAAACATATTTTCTATCTGGAAATCACCTACATTGAACAAAATGGTTATATTGTTTGTTTACACTGGTTTACAATGGTTAAAATGGTTTACACTGAACAAAATGGAAAATTTTGATTGGTTGTGTTTGGGGAAATGATGGGCGTGGAAGGGGTGTTATTTGCCTTCAAATCACTTTCGACTAATAAAAAGGGCACAAGCCACTCCAATTTCCAATCGAATGAGTCCTTTTCGAAGTTTCTACGACAACTCCTTCGATACGAAGTGCCCTGGTATGGAAAAAGAAGAAAAAATAATAATAATACATTGTGCCAACATCGTTCTTTTCTTAGACAGCGCGATTGCGCTGCCTATGAATTTGATCAATTTGAAAATATAAACAAATTAAATACAATTACACCTAAATGCGATAACATTAAATAATTTTTGACTGCAGCAGCGAAAGTCGCTGTGTAGCAAGTAAATTTGGGCAACTGTAGCACGTCAGGAACTGACCGGGGTGGCAAACCTGGCTGTGCCTACTTGTAACAAACTAGTGACTAGGCACAAAAATGTTTTGGAACTCATCTATGTCTAAAAGCCCCAGGATGGGTTAGAAGATATTAGCTATTGGTTATTGGGAATAATTGTAATTTAACAGCCTTTTAAGCTGGCATTAATAGGCCTACAATATACCATTTGCATAAAAGAACCACAAACGTAGAAACAAAGAAAAATTACCGAAAATTCCCTTAATGGTATTGATAACTTTTTGAGTATTTACTAAAAAGTTCGGTTTACTGAAAACTAAATTTCAAGAATTGCCAAGTTATTTTATTCGCGAAAAAAACCTCCACAAATCAGTTTGTGGCTTAAAATTTGGCATCTACTATTAAAATCTGCACAACTGCCGCAGACACTTTACTATATATTTTTAAAACTAATTCATTATTATCAGAAATATTGACTTTTAAATCCAAAATCCAATTATCTTGACCTGTACCAAGACTAGGCTCCAGAATTAATTTGGATGGGTAAATTTTTTTTTAAATCTTGATAAAATGATTAAAGTTTTAAAACAAAAATAACATCCAAAAATCTTTTATTACTTGAAAAATAATATTTAATATTATTTGGATTATATTTATTTATCGTTTTATTACGCTCTAGTTGACTTAAAAACAAAACATATATAAATGAACTGACGTCACCACCCATAGAAATTCCTTTAATTTGTTTATAAAAACTACCATTAAATCTTGCTAATGAATTAAATAGAAGAAAATCCAGGAAATAAAATTTCATATCCAGGCTGTAACAGCTTGAACTAATAGTACTGTTAAAAACTAATAGTACTGCTATTATAAGTATGAACTTAAAAAAAAAAACTCATATTAGATAAGAGGAAAGACATCTTAATAACAGTTTCTAAGCGTTAACAGACTAAATTAAGAGACCAACTTGTAAACAGTGTCATAAAATCAAAGGAATCAACTCCTTTAAATACAAATCTTGCAAAAAAGTCAATCACCTGTAAGAAAAAACTGACACTGCAATATGGATTAAAATTGGAAATTTTGAATTCTGGAACAATAGGCTTAAAATTTATCTATAATTTTCTTAAGATTAAAGACAGATCAGTAGCAGCAACTTTGGTTGAACACCTAGCTACCCCAGCAACAAAAATTGGTTTTGGTAGATTTTTCTGAAATTTTTCCGTCCAATATAAGAAACGATTCAGTTAAACCAGGGTTCAGTTGCATTTACGAAAATGTCGGAAGGGCTCAAATTTTGACAGTGACACATATACGATACAGCCATTTATAGACGCATAATTAATGGCTAGGGGGATGGAAATCCAATAACTTTAACACGCACTAACAATAACCAATATTTTTGATACTGTAGTCTTACATTTGTGTAATTTTAAACTGGTGTAAATAGGTGATAAATAGTTGGTGGGATCAAATAGCAGGGATCACATTTACGGATCAATTGTAGGTGTGGTAAGTGTAGCTGGTGGGTGGAAGCAGTCTTAGAAAGAAAATTAGTTCTTACCATTGAGAGGAGAGGAGGTGGGACTATTAAATAAAAAACGAAAACAAAAATATATGCTTACAGCAGCAATAGGTGGTTTAGGGTTGTCAGATCTGAATTCTGGGCCCGGATGTGATACATCAGCACCGAAGATCATCACTGGCTCTTTCATATTTGGCCTTTCAAAATAATAAAATAGCATTAAAACAAAAACTAGTAACTACATAAATATGCGACATCAAATAATGCTCAATAAAAATCATAAAGTGTTCCCAGATAGAAACTTTTCAAAAATAATTGTGTATGCCTATATAGCTCAAACACCATGAATTTAAACTGTTCCCATGAATTTTCACGCATGACTCAATTTTGGGGATAAACCTCCCCTCATTATATATGCAAGCGTAAGAAGTACTGGCCAGCGCACATTAATCTGGGTTCAAAGCATGTTTTTACAGGATCGAATTACAGATTCACTGATACAAATTGAGGATGTGAGTATTCCGCCCGATAAGACACTCTTCCTTCAAAGTTCAGCACCTTCCCAATTGTTTGTATAATTGGCCTATTTTGAAAAAGCTAGCAACGCTTTTGAACTTAGTTCATATAGTACATCCCTACAATTTGATCCTTCTGATTCCAATTTGATTCCTAAATCCTTGATATAATAATAATAATTTATTTTTGACCCACTAGCATTATAAAAATTGGAGTAACAAAAGAAAATAAAAGGTAAAGACATACAAAAAAAAACTCATGCAAAACAATATCAATATAAAAACTACAAATACAAATCAGAACAATCGCAAAAGAGGATGAAAAGGACCCAACCGCTTGCAAGCCTCATCTTTTAACTTGGAGTCCAACTTATTATAAGACATCAATATATTAGTTGCATTAAACATTCGAATAATCTTACGGTGTCTATATCAACGAGGCACATACAAATGATATTTACAATAACGGAAATACAAAACTCTAATATCCTGCATATCACTAGTATTAAAAAATGGGCATAAACCTAATAGAAAAAGAATGGAATGGTCGCAATATGTAGAAGAGAATTTAGCCAATGCTTTACGAGAATGTCGGCCGCGATTTGGGACAATTTTAGCATAACCTGCTTTAAGCTTATTCTAAATATCTGCAAGTGCACTAGCACGGATAGCTGAAATAGAAGAGCAGATACTAATCCCAAGCCAACGCAACGCAGGAACCAGCTTAACTGAAAAAGAACTACAACTCAAATCACTACTTGGGTTTTTAGCATTGAAAACTAAATATTCACATTTTTCAGCATTAAGCACGAGGCTAATTTTTTCCAAAAGCTTAGAAACAAACTGGGTAGACTTAGCTAGGGTGAATTTTGAACGGCTAATAAGTAATAAATCATCTGCATAAGCGATATAAGATAAATTAGTTAGACCCGTAAAACACGACGGAAAAATACGAGAAAGCACAGGGTATAAACAAGCATTAAAAAGGTATGGTGATATATATAAGCAGGCCAGAATAAAATCTATATGTTTTTATATATATTTCGGCTCACCACTTTACGAGTTTATAGCCAGTTCGGACCCTCAAGTCTTAAATGGAAGCCTGCAGAAATTCCATGATTGTTCAGCCTACAAAATTATTCAGGAAACGATTAGTTTGAATATTTATAAGGGCCTTTATATGGCCTATGCGTGACCTTAAGTATGAGATAAAGAGGTCTGTAATGAAACGGGACAAATGTAGGGAAAAGTAGTACTCAATAGTATGTTGCGTCACATTGGTAAAGGGCATCAAACCTACAAAATGACTCCGTATTAAAACTGAATTGAACGGTGAAATATTAATGCTGAAACGCCAAAATGCTGAAATACTAATGCTGAAATGTTTTAAAACTGAAATGAATTTTAAAACTAAATGAATTAAACTGAAATAAATTAAACCGAATTGAACTGAATAAGTTAAATATTAAATGAATTTGATGAATCCTTATGATTTAATTGTTAATGTTAAAATAACTCAAAAATGAAATTTTAAAATGAATTGAACTTAAGAAATTAAACTGAATTAAAACTTTTTTTTAGAAATAACAACTTTAAATTAGGTGTTGTTTTCTTAGACCACACAGCCGTTCTAAGACGAACAAATAAACTTTCAAATGGGGATAAATCCATTTATTTAGACAGTGAAAAAAACAGGTACAAAAGTCAAACAAATTTCCAATGAAAGTGGCAATGCCACTTTCATTGGAAGTTCGTTTTACATTTCGGCAAGATTAAAGAAGAAAATTTACATCAAGAACTTTGAATGAACTTTGTCAATGAACTCTCTCTGAAATTAATCTATTGAATAATCCGGAAGCTCATTATTTTGTGAATGACCCGATAAGTTATATATTTTGTTGTATATAAATATGCTAGTTTCAATTTTATTAATTTAGTATTTCTTCTGAAGACGGTCGCTGTACATGTGTCCGAAATATCTAGACTTTTGTACCTGTTTTTTCACTGTCTAAATAAATTGATTTATCCCCATTTGAAAGTTTATTTGTTTGAATTAAAACTGAAAGGAATTTTAAAACTGGAACTGAAAAAACAGATCTTTTACTGCAGAAATGATTTCTAATCCACTTCGGGGGAGTAGTAGCAATATCAATGTCTGTTCCTACGAGAAATTATATCACTTTTTAATAGGTTCTCAGGATTTTTATTAATTTCGGCTGTTTTCTCTCTGTTTAGTATTTATTTGTTTTGGAAACATCAGGCTTTTGATAATTGCCGATCCTACAGCAAAAGTTCCTGCATACATTCCTGAAAGGATGAAGACCCTGCCAAGCCATTGATGGCACATAGGACATTAGTTCAATGCTTTGGTTGCTAAGTCTTTACTATATAGACGGATATCAAGCCTGTTGCCCAGCCTTGCGGCTGTGTGAATCCAATCCTGGGCTCAGTATTGCCAAGCAGAGTAACTGTCTACTAACAGAACACAGCGTACACTCCTGAAAAATTGCATTTTAAGATCATGGTATATTGAAGAATTTCTTTTTAAATAAAGTATTTAAGTAAATTCAATAATACCTAAATTTTACGAGTATTTTTTTTTGAATTTTATGTATTGTTATTTACCTTGTTTAGACAAAGAAATGGCCTAAATGAAGGAGAAACAAGAAATGAACACAATGAAAATAAAATAAAAATGGAATTAAACATAAAACATGAAAATAGACTTGGTAAATGTGGATATAAAACAGAAATGAAACAGTAGATGAAGAAAAGCGCCTTGCTACAATTTTTCCTCAAAAAGAATATATATCCAAAATATAAAATTAGTTTTTCAGTGTTTCTGAAACATAAACAAAAATTTTACAGCAGCAATGTGTTATTGGTTCAAACAGCTGTTTATCTAGCGTGCCAATAAATAAGAATAAAAGTTTGTTTTTAGCAAGGTATAATTCAGGAATTTTTTTTTCAAGTGGTTTATGATCACCATGCTAAAGAAAAAAATACAGCGGCAATGCATTTTCCTGGAAAAACTACTGTTTTTCAGCGTGTGGGAAATTACCATACAGAAAAACAGAAAATTCAAAAGCAACAGTGGCTTTTATAGCTAAATAACTATTTTTCTTGTGTGTTTCAGCTTAACAAGCAGAAAAAAACCTACAGAATCCATGTATTTTCCAGACAAAACAACAGTTTTTTGAATCTAAAATAAGAAAAAACTTACATGCTCATTTCGTGGCCAAGATTGATGCTCAAATAAGTATTTGTACCACCAAGTTTTGAATTAACTTTCAATAGAATATTTCCAATAGTGGCAAGGTCACATTTCATTACGTTCTGTTTAGTAATACACTGTGTCGAAATTGACAACTCAAGGTCACCGATAAATTTGATATCCTCTGAAAAAAGGAAAGCAAAATTCTAAAAGAAATTGGATTTTCGAAACCACAAAGAAAAATCTTGTTAAAAAAAAAAAAACAACAAAAGAGTTGAAAGCAACAAAGTTTATTTACAAGTGTTTAGTCACAAAGGGGATGACAATTTTTGGGTACTTTTTAGTGAAATTGTGTCAATGCTCAATAGGTGATTTAATAAAAAAAACAAGTTTTTTCAACTGAAAGCAAGGAGCAACATTAAATTTTAAAAAGAACAGAAATTATTAGGTATATGAGGGGGTTATCCCCCTAGTCAATACCTTGTTCTTTACACTAAAGTTCAAATTTTGTTGCAATTCTCTAAGAATGACCTCTAAATTAAAAAGGCTATTTACTTAGAAAAAAAAGCACTTTGAAATTACTAAAAAACCTTAGTGTTCACATAGCTCTCGAATATACACGATATATTAGTAACGAAGGCCAAGAATGGTTAACAAACTTTGCACTGTGTTTCTTATTAGTTGAATAGAGAGCTTCCACACGATCAGCTACTTCAAATCTCTAAAATATCCTAGAATTTTGCTAACACTGTAAGGTTGCCCTCTTTCGAGAACCAGAAACCCAGACAGGTAAATAGGAGGCTTGCTCCTTCACCCTTTGTAACGTACGGTTTTTGCCTTAAGCAGACTTTGGGTAACTAGCATTGCTAAACACTCTTCCTTAACCTATCGACTTCAATCTATGAAAATAGTCATCCAATGGACCTAAGAAAACAATCAAAATTTGGTAGTGTATAATTGAAGCATTGGAGATGGCATCTGTACTCAAAATCCAGTGATAACTTGATTTTAATGTTAAGTTTGATAAATAAAAAAGGAGAAGAAAATGCTGAATTCCATGCTATTGAATAAAGTTTCCCCACAGGTTTCCCTCAGATTTGATTGGTCTGGTGTGTGTGTGTGTTCAGCAGTTATCCAAGGAGGGTGTTTGCGCCAACCAGGTGTCTTCACCGAGATAAAAATGGATTATTGTAAAGCTTAGAACTACTGAATATTTCTACTAGAATACACTTGACTAACCAGTTGAGGCTTGAGTCCGAAAGTATTAGAATCTTTAATCCAAATTATCAGCTAAAGATAGTTCTGCTAATTAGGTGCGGCAACGGTGGTACTTCTATTTCGAGTTTTATTTGATCAGTCAGAAGCATTCCAAATAGGATGAAAGAAAGTAAACTAAATATTTACAAAGGGAGCCAAGAAAACTTGGAATAACCACACATATGTAGACTCAAATTTAAAAATTAAGCTCAAACAAGGTATTTGCCAAATATTTCTCTTAGCAAGAAAATGCCCGTTGGATCTTAGGTAAATTATCCTTCAACAAGGAAGATATCACTAGCTGAATTTTCCAGGTTTGTGGATGAAATTTTTTATTTTCAGCGTACCCCTAGCTCAACTAATAACACTTCTCGCTCCCTAGCCTTTTTGTATAGACAGAACGGCTACTCTAGCTGAATAGACTGCAGAGAAAGGTAAAAGAATGAGTTGGGTAGGGGCAAACCTCTCCTCAGGATTCAAACTCCACCGTATAGACACCAGAGAACGAATCTATGAGGTAAACAAAAACCAGTGTCTAGGAATTGTAATTATATGTGTAATATTTACTATTAACATTGAGCTTAAGTTCCAAGAAACTTTAAGCTGAGGGGGGGGGGGAGTTCTATTAATTTTTTGTTCCTTGTTGTGAGTTACCCACCACGTTAGTAACTGGTTTTCCTAAGTTAATTCTCGCTACTGCTCAATTAACCGTAATTTTAAGTTTTGGGAAGGACCTAGTGGGGTCCTTAAAAAAGTACAATTTTTAAGATTAATCAATTTTCAGATTGTTTGATCTTTCAATAATGCTATAGATTTGACTGACTCGACCTTAACTAAGAAAAAGGTATAAGAGACAATAAATAAGACCCGCAACCGACTCAAAGCAAAATTTAAGAAAGACCTTAAGCTATATAAAGGGTAATTACAGCTTTTTGCTATGATCAGAATAGAGCTTAATAAAGTACCTTAATCAAAGGAATCAAGTCAGAATAAATCTTAAAGGGGATTTAAATTATCTCTAAGTTTTAATGTTCTAATAAACTAAAGGTTCAGGCCCTAAAAAGGGATAGGACCAAAACTCAAAAGAGAATTAAAAAGGTTTTAAGTGACAGCTCAGCTCAACCATAAAATTGGCGGGTATCGGTTTGACAAAGTGATGAAAAGTCTCGAAATTATTATGCTAACGTTGCATCAAAAAGAATTGAGAGAAGCCAAGTAGTTGTTGAAGGTAGTTAAAGAATAGTCTCTTACCTAACTGGTGAAGTTCCTCTTCTTCCCTCATCTTAAAACAAGACACACAGCCACCCTCCTATCTAACCTTTTCTCAACATAAGACCACCTTTATTTCTCTCAAATCCGTATATTGTATTTGTCTTGGTAGTTGATTTTGATGCACTTAGTGACTTTTTCTTCCAGATCTTGTCTAAATTCTAGCCGATCCCCAACTTTCCGTTAAATAAGTAGTTTTTTGTTCTGGTATATTGGTTCTTTTTCTGTGTAATGTCACTGTACCTTACGACATTCAATTAAGTTTTTTAGCAACACTGGACTAAGTTGGATTTTCCGTTATTTTTTAAGGTTCAAATGTTTCAATTGTTGTTATTCCTTGAAACAAAGAGATGTCTATACAATTTACGATTCGAAAATTTATTACGGCTGATATAAAAAGCGAACGTATTTTTAAGTTAAGCTATGTGAAATATCAGGTTTATGTCTGATTCATTGGACCAAAGAGGATTTCAACTTTTACTATTTAAAAGTAAATTACTAAAGTAAATTACTATTTAAAAGTAAAGTTACTAAAAATAAGTAAATTAATTAAGAATAATAATAAGGCATTCTTACAGCTTCACCCGCTTAAATTCTTAGTATATTTTTTCAAAAGGGCAAAAAAAACACAAATTTACTAAGAGTCATTTTAATTCAATATATTCTTGTGTTACCGCTATATGGAACCCCTGAGACGTTTGGTATAGATAGCCTATCCATATTTTTTTAGTTTTTGAATATTACTCCTGCTAGGGAGAGTCCTATTATGGACAAAAAAGTGTAAAAATATTGAATATATCCACAATATCGAATATGGTGTTACATGTTTCCTTTTGGCGTCTAGCAAAAAAACTCGTATTTTCGGCAATGCTTGAACTAGAGCTATTCTGAATACAATAGAGAGTAAATTTTCAATTTCATTTTTCCCAGTCGTTACTTATTCTTAGTAGGGAAAGATTTCCTTTTAGACCTGTGATTGTAATATTTGAAGGCGCAATCTCCTTTGCAATGTGTCCGCCATATTTTTCATTAACCCTTAAGATGTCAGTGATTAGTGAACACCCTTTTGGTACTTGAACAAGTGAACTTTGTTTTATGAACTTTATTTTCTTTTTCTTCTTTGCACTCCAAAAGGACTCTTATTGCTTCTTTAAAGAGAGATATGATAATATACATTGTTATAATATACATTGTTACATTGTATAATATACATAATATACATTGTATAATAACAATATAATATATATTGTTTTTCAAATTGTTTGAATCAAGCATTTTATTCGCCTTTACTAAATTGGTTGTGCATACTTTGTTTGCTAAAGATTTTGCATGAAGTATGCTAGGCTGCATGAGCTCATTTGTGTATTTCTTAAAATAAATTGGAAATTGCAGAATATTGGATTACTGGCTAAGTTATATTTTTTATCTAAAGTGTAGTCTGCTAGGAAATATCTATTTTGATCTTTTGTAAGTCCAAAAAAGTTGTACTCGTTCTCAATTTGAAAAAATACGAGGTATTGACTACCGCAAACTGAATGCTGACCATTTCAAACATTCTGAACTCATCTTGTTTGTTGGAGACGGAAAAATATCAAATTACTACTAGTTTCAGTTGTTGTGCGACCAAATTATAAGGAGTTGCTTTATACAATTCCATTAATCCGTATTGTCTATAGTGATATCCTAACAGATATCCTAATCCTATGGTTAAAGCACTCTCAATCTCAAAAATTGTCTTAAAATGGGAAACTTCTACTTTCTGCCTGAAAAATCGAAAGGAATATCCTTTCAATTTTTTAACTTATTTCTTAACTTGAATAGTAATAAACTCCCTCCTTGAATAAGTAAACTCTCTGTAATCTCTTTATCTACCTACAGTCGTAAGAAATTCATTTCATTATTCTGTTTAAATACATATTCAATAATCTGTGTTGAAGTTTCATCGAGGATTTCTATCGTTTTGTTTCTTTCCATTATCAGTTCTGGGTCTAATTCATTCACTGGTTAACTAGACTTGTTAGACAGCTGAATTAATTTTCATATCTTTATGATATATAATCCATTTCCTGAAAAAATTGTTTCTACTTCCCTTTTAATAGTTAGGCTTGTTACCATGGGCGCCCATAAGCTGAATTCCAGGGGGGAGGGCAAACTTTGTCTAATTGCTACTTTTAATACTATTTAATAGAAATCTCAGAACAAAAATATAAAAATAAGGCAGCATCATTCAGCCAGGGGGGGGGGGCAAGAGCCCCCCCTGCCCCCCCATATGGGCGCCCATGTTTGTTACCCACCCCTATTGCTTGTCCTACAAGGGGCAGTAGGCTTGTTTTGTTCCTTTTTGTATTATTATTCATTAAAGATACCATTATTTTTAAAATTTCTTCGCTTTCATTTTATTCTTCGTGTAATATTTTCAATTAACGACCATGTATTCTTCAATTCACTGATTATCTTAAGATCAGTCAAGTTCATTTCTTCCTCTTTTAAATCTCTTTCTGTTACTTGTTCCACATAATTTACATTTTCAGCACACGAAACGATGGAATTTCTAATCCAAGTCCTGTCGGGGGACTTGTAACTTACACACCATGTTACTTGATGAACGCCATTAATGGGAAATATTTTACTACTTGGTTATCTATTTCTGCCCCCTGAAGGGTTACTTCTCTTATAAGTAAGGTCAGCCATTTAATAAATGTCCATACTTTTTTCAGAAATGGGTTTAAATTCTACCATTTAAGACTAAAGTTTGGGCATGGCTAACCTTAAAGGTTTAGTATGCTTATCAAACGATGGAGGTATTGTCTTACATACCCATGACACTATTAGTTTGGAAAAAGTGAAAAACCTCACTACATGGAGCGTTCCTAATTCTTTTGAACTGTTTCCTACCGGTCTTAGACGTACGGATATTGTAATGACTGCATTTCGTGGGGTTCTTCCCATAAGCAGATTTTACCATTTTATAAAGAGGGTCTTACATTTTCACACCAACATAGACAAAAAAGGACTAGTCGCATAACTGTGCAGTCAGTTGACTTGGATTTTGAAGGAGTTTTCCAGCTTCTTTTGGACCCACTGATCATACTTTTGTGACTTATTTAAATTCCATCAGTTAGTCTTAATCAGTTTTGATAGGGAATGATTAGCGTTAAGTGTTTAGCTTTTTGTCACATAATGGGGATATTATTTTATACAATCTCCATACACTGAGTTTAGTAGAGGCCGATAATCTTAGAACATGGAACATTTCTGCTTGTGATTATTGCCCAGATGATTTTAGGTGTATGGTTTTGGTTCTCGCCGATATAATGGTAAAAAAAAAAATTAATCTTTCATAATAATCTGAACGGAAAAAAAGCCAGCATTATACTGTGCAGGTATTGGACTTTGAGGCATTTTCCAAAGTTTCTGAAGGTACTACTTTAGAACAGCCACTTGAAGAAATGTCTTCAGAATAAGATAATTATTTTACTTATTAGGATTTTTTTTACCCTGTCGTAAAGAAAATCCCTTAAGTTAGAACTTTTTTAATTTACTGTTTTTATATTAGTTCTCCTGTTACGACTACTATTTTTAATTTATACTCATTTCTGTCAACAGAGCATGGTTTAAACTCCCTAGATTACCCATATTCTCTGGTTTTAATTATTTTCTTTTTAAATTACACTGCAAAATAGTACAGAGGGCTTCATTTATTTTATATTATTAGTTCGGTCCCTCTCAATTTCGTTCCTTTACAGAAAGTTAAAAAATGCCTTCAAGTCTCGCCTTTTGTTTGTTTATTTTAGGATTCATTGCTGAAAAGGTTTCGTGATTCTTTATTGTTTTAAGTTGTCTAATATTGACTAAGCGTCTTTTCAAAGTTTTTAATTCGTGTAACAAAAATATATTTTTGTAAGGTTCGGTTAACACAAAGTAAAGCCATCGATAGGGGCAATTTTTTGAAGATCCTTCTTCAATGATGCAAACTAAATCGTTTGGAGAAATTTTCATTTCTAATATTTTCTTGTTTTCCTGTTGCCTGACTGTTCTGGGTCTTCTTTAAAACATTGATACATATTTGTCAACTAAACTCATCGTAAAAAAAAAAAAAATCATTTCTTGGATTGGAAAATATACAGTCGAATATTGATTTAGCTTCAAAGCCATGGAGAATAAAAAAGGACATATATTTTCTGCAATAATTAATTCTGGTATTTAACGCAAGGTGAATGAATGGTAGAAATTCACTCCAATTAGTTCCATATGTTTCATTGTGGTAGTGAGTAAGTACCCGTTTGACGAATTTTACCCTGTTTTCAGCCATTCCATTAGAATGGGAATTTCTGGGGGATGAGTGTAAGATTTTGAATCCCAATGCTTTGGCCATTTCATTAAAGGCCTTACTCGTGATTAAATAAAAAAAACAAGTTTTTTAAACTGAAAGTAAGGAGCGACATTAAAACTTAAAACGAACAGAAATTATTCCGTATATGAAAGGGGCTGTCCCCTCCTCACCGCCTCGCTCTTTACGCTAAAGTTTTTTATTGTTTTAAAAGACAACGTTGGGAGACAGAGTCAAATTTTAGCGTAAAGAGCGAGGCGTTGAGGAGGGGACAGCCCCTTTCATATACGGAATAATTTCTGTTCGTTTTAAGTTTTAATGTCGCTCCTTACTTTCAGTTTAAAAAACTTGTTTTTTTTATTTAATTTCTGATCGTTTTTTAGTTAATGCAGCTTTTATTTGCATAAAAATTTTACTTTTCTTTTGCTAAATGGATGTCTTTACAAATTAACTTACGTAACTAACTTCTATATTCGTATATTTTTCTTCTGGCAAAAACTACAGAGTTGCAGATTTTTGCAGATATGAGCTTGAAACCTATGTAATAGGGTTTTCTGATACGCTGAATCCGACGGTGTGATTTTCATTAAAGTTCTTGCACTTGTATGGGATGTTTCCCCCATCTTTAAGAAGTCAATTATATATTCTCAGGCTCGTAGCCGTTGATGAGTAACACTAAACCTAATAAAATTGATACATCTAGGATCAGCATTATAAAAACATTCTTTCGATACATTTATTGACATCAAAATTCCGTTTTTAAAAGTTTCGATTACTATTGAGCCGTATCGCTTGTTTTTTTATTGTTTTTTTTATTACGTATATGTTATTACGTATATGAAGGGGTTCTCCCCTTAGTCAATACCACGCACTTTAAGTTAAAAGTTAAAAAAAAAAATTTGATTCACAAAACCCAGAAACAAAAAGGCCGTTTAATTATCATAGATAGCTCTTTTGAAAGCACTAAAAAAAACTGTAGCGTAAAGAGCGAGGTATTGACTTGGGGGAGAACCCCCTCATATGCGTAATAATTTCTGTTCATTTTAAGTTCATTTTAAGTGCTGGATGAACGCCATTAATGGGAAATATTTGACTACTTGGTTATCTATTTCTGCCCCCTGAAGGGTTACTTCTCTTGTAAGTAAGGTCAGCCATTTAAGAAAGGTCAATACTATTTTCGGAAATGAGTTTAAATTCTATCATTTAAGACTAGAGTTTGGACATGGCTAGCCTTAAATGTTTAGTATTCTTATCAAACGATGGAGGTATTGTCTTACATACCCATGACACTATTAGTTTGGAAAAAGTGAAAAACCTCACTACATGGAGCGTTCCTAATTCTTTTGAACTCTTTTCTACCTGTTTTAGACGTACGGATATAGCAATGACTGTATTTCGTGGGGTTCTTCC
Source organism: Artemia sp. Qi Xiang Cuo (assembly GCF_049724085.1). Taxonomy (NCBI): domain Eukaryota; kingdom Metazoa; phylum Arthropoda; class Branchiopoda; order Anostraca; family Artemiidae; genus Artemia; species Artemia sp. Qi Xiang Cuo. Next base: position 60,496,885 of record NC_142810.1, read on the forward strand.
CATAAGCAGATTTTACCAGTTTATAAAGAGGGTCTTACATTTTTACACCAACATAGACAAAACAATGACTAGTCCCATAACTCTGCAGTCAGTTGACTTGGATTTTGAACGAGTTATCCAGCTTTTTTTGGACCCACTGATCAAACTTTTGTGACTTATTTAAATTCCATCAGGTAGTCTTAATCAGTTTTGATAGGGAATGACTAGCGTTAAGTGTTTAGCTTTTTGTCAAATAATGGGGATATTATTTTATACACTCTTCATACACTGAGTTTAGTAGAGGCCGATAATCTTAGAATATGGAACATTTCTGCTTGTGATTATTGCCCAGATGATTTTAGGTGTATGGTTTAGGTTCTCGCCGGTATATTGGTAAAATTTTTTTTAATCTTTCATAATAATCTGAACGGAAAAAAGCCAGCATTATACTGTGCAGGTATTGGACTTTGAGGCATGTTGCAAAGTTTCTGAAGGTACCACTTTAGAACAGCCACTTGAAGAAATGTCTTTAGAATAAGATAATTATTTTACTTATTAGGATTTTATTTTACCCTGTCGTCAAGAAAATCACTTAAGCTAGTACTTTTTTAATTTACTGTTTTTATATTAGTTCTCCTGTTACGACTACTTTTTTTTTATTTATACTCATTTCTGTCAACGGAGCACGGTTTAAACTCCCTAGATTACCCATATTCTCTGGTTTTAATAATTTTCTTTTTAAATTACACTGCCAAATAGTACAGGGTGCTTCATTTCTTTTATATTATTAGTTCGGTCCACAGTTTATATAGTTATCCAGTAAGCTTATCGCACATCATTTCTGGTCTTCGTTCTCGGTGCGAACAAAAAGCTCCTCCCACTTATTTCTGCATTAGCGAGACTGCGGGTTAGTTTGTTTCCGATTGTTTCCAACAAAGTGCATTATTCGTAATAGCGGGTTTCCACTTGTTTCCGATTAGATCACAGTCTGACTTGTCTACCCATGAAAAGATCTGACTTAGCTTATGTTTATATCTGCAAAAACTTTTCCGGAGCACTCGCACCCCGGTCCGGGTTTTTATAATGGGTGAGATAGAGAATGATCATACTGGATAATTATATGAACTGTGGTTCAGGCCCTCTCAATTTCGTTCCTTTACAGAAATTTAAAAAATGCCTTCAAGTCTCGCCTTTTGAATGTTTATTTTAGGATTCATTGTGATTCTTTATTGTTTTAAGTTGTCTAATATTGACTAAGCGTCTTTTCAAAGTTTTTAATTCATGTAAAAAAAAGATATTTTTGTAATGTTCGGTTAACACAAAGTAAAGCCATCGATAGGAGTAATTTTTTGAAGATCCTTCTTGAATGATGCTAACTAAATCGTTTGGAGAAATTTTCATTTCTAATATTTTCTTGTTTTCCTGTTGCCTGACTGTTCTGGGTCTTCTTTAACTCATTGATACATATTTGTCAACTAAACTCATCGTAAAAAAAAAAAAAATCATTTCTTGGATTGGAAAATATACAGTCGAATATTGATTTAGCTTCAAAGCCATGGAGAATAAAAAAGGACATATATTTTCTGCAATAATTAATTCTGGTATTTAACGCAAGGTGAATGAATGGTAGAAATTCACTCCAATTAGTTCCATGCGTTTCATTGTGGTAGTGAGTAAGTACCCGTTTGACGAATTTTACCCTGTTTTCAGCCATTCCAATAGAATGAGAATTTCTGGGGGATGAGTGCAAGATTTTGAATCCCAATGCTTTGTCCATTTCATTAAAGGCCTTACTCATGAAACATGACGCGTTATCTGATAAAAGAAAATCCATACCCCAAAATTACGATATGATTTCTTTTATTATAAATTCCATAACGATTTTTGACGTAAGGTCCTTAGAAGGTGCTATTGCTGCATATTTACTGAAATGTTCAACCAAAATAATGATACATAGGCCATCATTCGTGCAAAGTTACAATTTCTCTGTGGTATCAATTGACCAAATATGAAAGGAGTGCCTAGGGAAAATATTTTTTCTAAGAGTCGGGTAAATAGCGCTAACTTTATTTCTCCTAAAAAGAGGTTACATTTCTTTACTGTCTCTTCAGGCTGGCAATACATATCTTCAAAGACACGAAATTTTATAATTTATTTAGAGTTTTGACAGCTCCCATGTGGGCTCCAAGAAAAAGGCTTGAATGCATGAGGCGAATGACTCTACCAATTAGTTTTTGGTAAAATTATCCAAAATTGACATGTCTGTTTTCTTTTTTCGGAATCAACCATAGCATACAATAAGCCATTCACAAAAACCAAATAGAGATCCCCATACCACTGTACAAAATAAAATTCCGTTCTTTTCGCTAATTCGAAATTTCTGTTTTGGCGTTTTTTTAGCTCTACCTGAAGTGTTGAATCGTGAAAAGATTTCGTTATCTAGTGATTCATCTTCTTGACGCCAAGGTCCAGGGGTGGTGGACCCTTCCTAATTCTCCTCACCTGTACTTCGCTCGTGAATATTCAACATATCAGGCTCCATGCTAAAACCTGCCATCTGCATGGCCACGCTATAATCGCCAACAAAACTATCCCACCTTCGTATCCGCACCTGTTCGGCCTAATCATACCAAAACTGACCTCATTCAGCTTTCCATGGATAGAGAAAGAGGTCAAATGTATATCCCTGATGGGCCTATTACCCCTCATAGAAGGAAGGTCCTCCTCAGTATTTTCGATACTGAGTTAACCCCTATCTCTATGTTTGTTTGTCCCGGGAGTGCTTATACTAACTATAATTAACTTACATCCCTAAAAGGGTCTAGTCAACCCTGTATGGCATGACTCTTTTTTCAATACCTCCCTTATACCTTTCATCTTTTCCACAAACACTAAGGGGAGAATTTAAACATAAGGGGATACTCTCCAATTTCATTATTTCCCTTGTTGCTACTCCAATCTCTGGATCCTCTGCTTGGAAATTTTTCATTTCTTTTTACTTATTCAAAAAAAGTCGATTGGGATCTCATTCACTAATAATGCTAGATATTCTACTTCTAACTCATCAAGATTAATTTGACTGATTTCGCTGAAAGAATTTTAAGCAAATTTTAAGCAAATTTAAAGAATTTTAAGAATTTTAAGTAATCGGCATAGTTTTACTGGTGCTAATATGGTGATAAGTGTATTAATCATTAACTAAAAGGATATAAATCCAATATAATTTTGAATAGAGATCCTTTGCTCACTTTAGATATCTGAGAACAGCACATTCTAGAAAAATGTGCGTTCTTGTGCTCCATAAACATCACTTTTGAAAATGTTTTAAAATTTGTATTAAGACAAAAAGTTCCCTAATATGGTTATCAAATCTAGAAGCTGCGCCACTTAAAAGCTTAGAATAGATTGCTACTATCCGAAATCAATCAAATCGATCAATGGATCGAAATCGATCAAATTTTCTCTCATCGTTGCATTAAAATCAAGGCAATGCTTTCTTTCAATGTATCTGTGACAAGGTAAAATTCCTTGTCTCTATCCAGAAATTCTAGAAAAAAGCTATTAGGATTAAAAAATTCTGTCTTTAACTTCTAAAAGGCTTCAATTTGTTCTGGACCGAAAGTAAAAAGAACATTCTGATTAGACGAATCAAACGTTGGGCTAATTTTACATAATTCTGGTAAATTCTTGATAGTAACGTGTTAAGCCTAGAAATATAATTCCTGTATTGTCTGTAGGTGGATCGAATTTTACCAGAAACTCTATGGAATACACTTTGTTTTTTCTTTTTTTAATTAAAAAAACCCCCCCCCTCTCCTGTCAGTGACATAATAATATTTTTCACTTAAAATTTAAGCTGTAATGTCACCTACATTATTTAAAATTTTTCTTTTTTTTCAAATTTTCTCTTTCCTTTCTTTTTTTACTTAAAACATCTCTTCTTCTATTTTCTCCTCCTTTATACCTCTGAAATTAAAAAAACTAAATTATTTCAATATAAAATTTGCATCATCTTAACTATAAAAACTCCCATTTTCAAAACAAATTACAAAACCAATTTACACCATTTTCTTTTACCATACTACCTTTTTTAATTCAAAAATAACAGTTTTTGAGTATTTTGAGTACATAAAAAATAACAGATGGAATCTAGTTTTTGAGTTTGTGATTTAACTCCTTTGGTGGAGACATGGAATACTAACAAGTCACATTCTTCTGAAAAAATTAGGACTTGTGAAGATTAAGTCTGAGACTAAATTTTTATAGCTTGTAGTATAGTTAGTTCAACATGTTTCCAATGTATCTCAAAGGTTCCGGAAATATGTATTGTTAAGTCCTCTGCATAACTAGACACTTAAGTCATCTACAAATTCAGGCCTATATATTTGGTTTAGAAACTCAACAAAGGCACGAGGTAAGAAAAATGACACTTGTGGTACGCGTTTAAACACATAAGAAATTCCCTCTTTAGAAAAACTAAAATACTTTTGGCTTTCTTCAGCCAACGTAAAGTGACTGTACCTATTTTGAATATAAATTGTTGAGATAAAGTTGTTTTTGTTTGAAGGATCAGAAATGACTTATGAAATTCTACGGATGCCCCACTGCGAATCTTTTATCGCTTTATTTATTACTCTAAAATCTATAAGGAATAGGCTATCAGTTTCATACCACAAACTGTTTGGTGGAACTTTCCGTCCTTTCCTGGTATCCCTATGCAAAAAATGCTAGCAGCATAATCCGACTTCCTATACCTATTCTGATCATTTCATTATACATACTCTGATCATTTTGTCAGTATGTTTTTTATAAACCTATACGATCATTTCGTCTATATGTTTTTGCAAATGTTCTTTCATTAAAAATGGTAAAGGGTATGGTTTAACACATTTAATAGGTATGTTTGGGTCTATATGTACTTAATTTCCGGGGAGGTTATTGTACCGCTGTCACCAGTTGTAAGGTTGCCCTCTTTCGAAGACCAGAAACACAATGGGCCAAATAGGAGGCTTGCTCCATAATCCTTTATAACGTATGGTTGTTACCTTAAACAGACTTTGGGTAACTTGCTTTTCTAAATGCTCCTCCTTATCGTATCAATTTTAACCTATTAAATTAGTCACCCAAAGACCCCGAGGAAGCAATCAAAATTTGTTCGCATAATTTAGGTGATGGAGATCGTATCGGTAATCAAAATCCAGTGATACCTTGATTTTGAAATTCAATTTGATAAACAAAAAAGAATAAAACCCTGAATTCCGTGCTATTGAATAAAGTTTCCCAATGGATTCTGTTGAAATCGATTGATGTGGGGTGTGTGTCCAGCAGTTATCCAAGGAAGGTGTTTCCCCCATCTAGGTGTCTTCACCGACAAAAAAGATTATGGTAAAATTTAGAACCACTTAATATTTCTACTAGAATCCATTTAACTAGCTACTTGAGACCAGAGTCTGAAAGTATTAGAATCTTTAATCAAAATTATCTGGTAGGGTAAATTCAACTAGTTAGGTGAGAGGATGGTGGTACTACTATTTCAAGCTTTATTTGATCAGTCAGAAGTATTTCAAATTGGATGAGAGAAAATTAAATTAAAGGTTTCCAAATAGAGCTAGGAAAACTTGGAGTAACCATAAGTGATTAGACACCAATTTATCAATTCAACTCGAAGCACGGTATTTGCCAATTACTTCTCTTAGCGAGAACAAATGCCCCTTGTATCTTAGGTAAACTATCACTTCAACAAAGAAGATATTATTATATGAATTAACATAGTTTGTGGATGGAATTTCAGATTTCCCGCGTACCCCTAGCTCAACTAATAAAGTTTCGCGCTCCCTATCCTTTTGTTAAGACAGAACGGCTAGACTAGCTGTATAGACAGCAGAGAAAGGATTAGGTAAGTAAAAGAATGAGCTGAGAAAGGGCACATCTCTTCTCAATATTCAATCTCCACCGTATAGACACCAGAGAACGAATTTAGGAGGCAAAGAAACATCAATGTCTAGGAAATTTCAATTATATTTGTGAGATTTATTGTTAACACTGAGATTAAGTTCCAAGAGACTTTAAGTTGGGGGGGGGGGAGAAACGCCGCTCAAGGAAAGGTCTGTTCCTTGTTGCAAGTTACCCGCTGTGTTAGCAACTGATTCTCCTAAGTTAATTTCACAAAAGCTCTATTAAAATAATTTTAAATTTTGGGAAAGGGCCTACTAGGGTTCTTCAAAAAGGGACAAATCTTCAGAGTATATCCAAAAATGACTTCAAATTATCTAAGAAAATTAATATTTTAATTAACCAAAGGTCAGTGTCCTCGAAGTGGAAGATACGGCCCTAACTAAAGGTAGGGCTGAAATCCAAAAGGGAATTCAAAAGGCTCTAACTTACTACTAAGCTCCAAAAACAAATTTGTGTGTCTCGGTTTGACAAAGTGACGAAAAGGTTTAATAATACTATGCTAACGTTACATCTAAAGGAATTGAGAGAATACGGGTTGTTGTTGAAGGTAGTTAAAGAATAGCTTTTTACTTAACTGGTGAAGTTCCTCTCGTTCCAATCTTGAAACTAGGCACACAACCACCCTCCTTACTAGCTTGATCTCAACACAAGACCCCCCTTATCTCTCTCGTATCCGTATATTATGTTCATTTTTGTAGTTAATTTTGATTCGCTAAGTGACTTTTTTCTTTCGTCCCTCCTGGAAAATTTTTGTCAATCCCCACATTGTTTTAAATGAGTAGTTTTTTCCAGTATATTGGGCCCTGTGCTAAAAAGGTGTAATTTCAAAATAGCTTATGACATTCAATTTAGTCTTTTAGCAATACCGGACCACGTTACTGGAATAACTTACGGTTCATATGTTTCAATAGTTGTTATTCTTTGACTTAAAGATATGTCAATGCGAATTTATAACTTGACAGTTTATTACGGCTGATATAGAAAGCGAACGTATTTTCAAGTTAAGCAATTTCAAATAGCTGCTTTACGTCTGATTTATTGGACCAAAGAGGAGTTAAAATTTGTTACCTAAATTGAGTTACAGAAAACAAGTAAATTTATTAAGCATAATAGTAAGGCATTCTTACACCATAGGGAGAATTGAAGCAGGTATCTAGTTAGCCTGAAGAAAAATGAATAAGGTCTTACAGGGGCAACATACAAAATATGGGAAAGGTAAACGAATCAAACTGAAACGCCCGAATGTGTCGGTTGAAGCGTAACTTCACCGAAACTATAGATATATAAGCAGTGACAATTCTACAAGAAATATTAGAAGTTATTTGGTGGTAGGGAGATCTGAACTGATTTGGAGGCCAAGATGTGTGTTTCAGCCTCTTCTGGCTGAACCATAGAGGAATCAAGGTCCACGGATCGGACGGGGTTGATTTCACTACAGTTGAAAATGAGGAAGTCACACTTCCCAGCGTTAAGGTCAAGACCAAGGTGTTTTTCTTTTCATCTTACAGATTTTTAAAAATTTCAGGAAGTCCTTCAGTAATTCAACTGATATTAGGGATATCAGAAGCATATAACACAACTAAAGCTTTGATACCGTTGGAAATGCAAGAGAACGGAGAATTTTTTCAGCGGGAGGGGGGGGATCAATAATAGAGTTGTAAAATAGAATGGAAAAAGAAGAGGAGCCCTTGGCAGGCTCCTCTTCAGACAGAGATTCTGCTAGCTCAGGTAATCGGCTCCTTAGAATTCAAAAAGAGGATCTAAAGATGGATTTAAAGGCGAGAATACATGTCACCAAAAGCCCTGGTGGTTCAACATTTATTAACTCTTTTAGCAGCGAGAAGGAGCATTCTCGCATGGATAAGTGAGTCGAAGGCTTTCTCAGAAAAACTTGCGTCAGGAAAACCAAATCCACACTTAAAACCAAAATGATGAGATACAGCATAAGACTTACTCTAACAGTTATCTATAAAAACTAATTGGAACAATGTGTACAGAGTATTTGACGTGACAATAGGCCAAAACGAAGTGCAGTGAGTGGTAGTTTTACCCTTCTTGGGAATAGGTGTGAAATTACCAATATAAATTGATGAGGGGATAATACTTAGGTTAAGAATCATCTGTATGAGTAATACTAGAGGACGCACGAGGGAGGGGTTTTCTCATTACCATGAACGCACCTCATCATGCTTTATAAACCCACACACCCATTAACACCTGGAAGGCGACTTTGGGTTCATCTGTATAATTGCTGATTAAACTACAGATGCCACAACCACAAAATAACCGACTGCCCACTAAGGTCTACTTACAAAATCTTTAACGTCAGACTCATATTTGGCTCAATCAAAGTACCCAGTGAAGATAACTCAGCTCTATGATAAATATTTCGTTCTTCATCAAGTATGCTACTACAACTACCACTAACAACTCACCACAGCAACAAGCCACCGGAGGCCAACAGAGCTGCGCATGCTCCTCTCCATTCCAATCTATTCAAAGCCTCCCTTTTTACACCCTCCCGAGAAGTTCCAATTTCCTTTAAATATTTCTTTATGATATCCTCCCAACCCAGACGAGGACGACCTGCTTTCCGTTTAGCCCTAGACGGTTGGCCAAAAAGAACAATCTTCGGCAATCTGTCATCGACAATCAAGTATACCAGAATCAGAAACCAATTAGGAGAAATAAGGCCTACAAAGCACCTTCCAAAAAAAAAAAACTTCCTTTCAAAGCTATGTTAAGCGAAAAATTAGAAAGGAGATGCCCTCTTGATGCCTTGCAATTTCCCGAGCAAACTTTATTTTAGTATGAAAGCGAGTAGAATTAAAGACACAACTGTGAGGTGGCGACATAGATTGCACAATCTCAGACAAAACTTTGCAGAAACACAACCTTTCACAATTATCTGGTTATCCGACCATTTTGGATTAAGTCCATTCGAGCTCGTCTGTCAGGTACTGCAGCTTTTTTTGCACGCAGAAGAGCATTAAAAATCATCATACAATAAATACATCTAAAAGAAGATGCTGTTCCAAAATTGAAATAGAAGGTTTATTCACCAATAACATATACAGCCAACAATTTTCATTGAAAATATCCTCAGTTACATGAATGAAAGGTGAGTATTAAAATTGTTTAAATCTTTAAAAATTAAAGACGAAAAATCTTGTTTGGAGGAGGAGATCCGTGACAACTTGATATGAGGGAAAGAGAAGGCATGAAAGTTGGATGATCAGAAATTTGATAATCAAATAGAGTATAAACAAGGTTAAAACTTAGCAAAAGCGATGCTACAACATGGTCGATATTTGACGTCAGAAATGACGAATAGACATACGTAAAATCATGATTTTTGTTTTCACTGCCAGACCATCTCCATAAACTTCCGGAAGCAACACATTGCATATTCTTAAATACTTTGAAATATTTTATTTAAGCAAAAAAGAGAAAGGTTACCATTTAAAATTACTGATAACGAAACTCAAGGTAGCACTTACCAGCTCCCTCCCCCCCCCCCCAATGAAAACGTTATAAAGAGACTCATGATACCCTGCCTCGCATTTTTAACATCTGTACCGTTAGACATTAAAATGTGATGTTTTATGCTACACACAAAATATTGTCATAACTTCTCTATAGCCCCCCCCCCTGAACCAAAAAAAACTTTATTGAGGGATAATTTGAGTCTCCTTTGTGGGATAATCTTTTTTTGGCGACACAAAATGATAGAAAACGCCCCTTTCCCGTGGTGTCGGTTTTTTGGCTACTTTGAAGGGCTCTAGAACCTTTAATTTCTGCACTGCTGCAACTAGTACTAACAACTCACGACAACACCAGGCCACCTGAGACCAACACAGCTACCTGCGCAGTTCCTCCCTCCCAATCTATTGAATCTCCCCCTCTTTACCCCTCCCAGGAAGTTCCTATTATCCTTGTGACATCCTCCCACCAACAAGGATAATTTTTTCTTTCTGTTTAACCATAGACTGTTAGCCAAAAAGTACAATCTTTGGCAATCTGCCATCCTTCATCCAAAGAACGTGCACTAGTCATCTCAACCTTTGTCACATTACAGCCCTAGAAAGTGGGATTGAAACACGCATTTGGTACAGCCTACTGTTTGAAATACGGTCAGTCTGTCTGGTACCCAAAGCATTCTGTAACTAATTTCTCTGAAAAATATCTAGAAAATCTCCCTCTGTTTTTCAAAGTACCCATACTTAAGATGTAGACTTGACCACTGTAGATTCCAATATTTAAACTTGGTTTTCAGACTTATCTTCCTGCCCTTCCAATCTCTTTTAGAGCTGTGAGAAAACATTCTGGGTGTTGGCTGTTGTTCTTTTAACATATTCACTACACCCACCGTCTTTGATACCTAGGTAAGTGAAGCCGTTCACTTCATTAATATTTTCGTTATAAACTTAACCTTTTCATATTCACTTATTCCTAAACTTATTGTTTTAACTTTCTTATCTTAACATTAATTTTTACTGTGAACTCTAAACGCTAATTTATTTTAATCACTTTTTCATCTAGGATGTTCAAATCATCAGTATAACCTAAATCTAGGAAAATTTTACTTTCTTATTTGTATCAGCGTTATTTGCTTACATTTGTAGGGTTCCTTAAGACGAAGTCCATTAAAATGATACATATAAATGGTTATAGAACACAACTCTGCTAAACTTCGGATTTAATACCTAACAAACAATTAATCTCATTTCCTGCCTTAACTGTAGCAGTTTTATTCTAGTACACAACACTAATCACTTTAATGTATTTGTCAGATATACCATAAAAGAATAAGATCTTTGCTAAAGCTCTTCAATCACCTGAATAAACCTCTTGCTCATAATATACAAAACTGAGGATTAAGGGTGTCTGATGATTCGGGCACTTCTCAATTATTAATCTAAGAGGGAAAATTTTGTAGACACATCCTCTACCCTTTGTAAAACCACAGTTTTCTTCTCTTATAATCTTGTCTAAAGCATCTCCAAGTCTAAGTAATTTGCATCACTAATTAATTTGTCGCATATAGAATGTTTTGTAATTACCACACAGAAGTCTTATCAAATTTCTTATACGGGGATTGAATTAGGGTTTCTTAAAATCGCTCGATACTCATTTTTTACACTATCAGTACCCGGGGCCTTATTATTTTTTATTTCTTTTAGTACTGTCACTAATTTGTCCTCACAAAATGAATCTTCCTTCACATCCAAGGTGTCACTAACTTTTTTATTTTCTTCGGCATCTTTTCCTATTACTCTATCCCGTTTAGCACTTTCTTAAAGCATTCTGCCCACCTATCTTTTACTCTTTCCTTATCACTAATTGTGCATGCATCAATATAGTGTAATGTTTGCGTTATTCAGAAACAATTTTAGAATAATGAATCACAAACCCGTACAGATAATGCGACCAACATTAACAGCTCCCGAGGAATCTAAGATTGTCAAAAACGTACCAGTTCAGTACAGTATAATTTGGATTCAGATGCTGTTTGAGCGTGGATATAGAAATAAAAAAAAAGTGAAAATGGATGAAGTGCACAGGAGAGAAAGGAAGGGAAGTGACAAGAGGACATGAAATTGAGAGAAAATAAGGAAAAATGAAAGAAAAGGAACGGAAAAGGACAGAAAGGAGAAGGAAATGAAATAAGGGATTTATTGCGAGATAAATTAGGAACTGAAAATATAGATAAGAGCAAAAAAACAGATAAATAGAAGGAGTTTAACTAATAAAAGGGGGCTGGATCAATAGAAGGCTAACTATTATGAAAAATTGACAGTGCTATAGTTAATTTAATTGGATTCTTAACATTGGGACTGATCCACCAAATGGGAACAAGGGTCAGTCTTTGAAGGCACATTGTGA